>NC_028452.1:49325345-49335294 GCF_000263155.2 Setaria italica | reverse complement strand
ATAGGGCTACGGGCGCTCGTCAGCTTAAACCCGGTCACTCACCAATCGCCCGTTAGGCCCGGTCCAGCTCTCAGCTGTCCCCATGGTCCTCCTTCTCCAGCTCCCACGAATTTTCGGGGGGGGGGGGGGGTAAAGAGAAGAGGCACGGAATGGAGGCGCGCCGCGCACGTACCCTCGGCGATGGCGAAGAAGCCCTGGTGGTCGGCGGCGTAGGAGGGGATGATGACGTCGCGGGCGTCGGACATCCTCACCGTCTTCCTCGCCGCCGCAACCGGCGAGGCGAGGGCGGGAG
This sequence comes from Setaria italica, assembly GCF_000263155.2. Classification (NCBI taxonomy): domain Eukaryota; kingdom Viridiplantae; phylum Streptophyta; class Magnoliopsida; order Poales; family Poaceae; genus Setaria; species Setaria italica. The sequence continues at coordinate 49,335,002 of NC_028452.1, read as the reverse complement.
GATCCGCCTCGGCGCGGCCCCGGCCGCCGCCGCTTGCCTCCTCTTCCATCCCGCGCTACAGACCCACGGAACCCCGCGCGGCGACGGCGAGGAGGAGGGAAGGATGCGCGCGAGGCGTTGCGGTGGTGGTGAACTGGCGGTGGCTGGCGACCGACTTGGGCGATCGATCACGTCGCTCCCGTGACGGCGTTGGCGGACGCTGGGAGGGGAGGGGAGGGGAGGGGAGAGGGGTTCGAATTTGAGGCGGAGGGAAAAGCCGAAAGGGGAAAGAGCGGCGGCGGAGGAGGAATCGATCCACGAATGGTGCGCGATCCGTTGGATCGGGGGGTCGGCAGCGAGGAAGGAGAGAGACGACCGTTGGGCCTGGGGGGGGGATTTTTTTTCGAACGAATTCGAAACGCGTGCGTGCCCTCCCCGTTGCCACCTGTCTTCCTAACGGCGGCGGCGGGATGGCTGACGAGTGGGACTTGGTGTGCCCGATTTGGTCTGGTGAGCGCAGGCCGGGCCCTCCTGTCAGCGTCCCGCGGCTGCTGTGGATTGGCCCACGAGGGGAAAGGGAAGTTTTGTCTCGGCCCGGCGGGCCCCGCAGGTGCTGGTGTAGGCTGTAGGCTTGCGGTTGGTCGGTATGCAGGCAGCCGTAGGCCGTGGCCGTGGCCGCCGTTCCATTCGTTCCGGCGAGGCCGCCGGGCATGACTGTATTTTCATTTACATCTGACAACAAGATCGTATTTTCACAGTATACGTACGCGATCGAGGTAGCGCTACAGGCCGGTGATCATCCTATACACCGAGCACTGTTTCTCTGATGCTAGTAATCGGCAGGATCGTAGTTATACGCTACCGGCTCTGCTCTCGGGGACGAGTTCCAGCGGCAGGAAGGCCAGACGGCGCCGACGCGGCCGGCGACGAACGCGGCGAGGCGGCGTGCCGAGCGCGCCACGAACGCGGCGGGGTCGTCCACGCACCCCAGCTGCCACGAGCAAGCGCGCATCAGCAAGCGCCCGCGGCCGCCCCGCCCGCGCCGGCCTCCCCCGGCGCCGGCGCCGGCGCCGCCGAAGCCGACGCGGCGCCAGAGGCGGGCCAGGCAGCACTCCTCGTCGCGGCCCGCCGCGACGACCACGGCCGACTGCAGGTACGCCGACGCCGCGTGCTTCAGCAGCTGGTTCCGGATCCCGATGTTGGACGGGTCGAAGTCGTGGATGTCGTGGCACGAGTACTCGGCGCTCCCGCCGCCGCCGCCGCTGCCGCCGCGCCACGGGTGGTGGTCGCCGCCGCCGCCGCACTCTTCCTCCAGCACGTCGCAGAGGCTCGTGTACTCGATGCTGCCGCTATGCCCGATGCTGCTGCTCCGGCTCCACGGCCGCGACCGGCGACAGCTCCCCGCCCGCGGCGACACCTCCAGCGGCGACGCTTCGGCTGCCTCCATCGTCGTCGCCATCTCCCATGCAACGGCACGACCTCCCTCCCTCCCTCCCTTCGGAATTGGAACCTGTATCTTGAGATGAGAAACGAGGCGTTACCAGTGAGCATCTCTGTCACTGGTTCTGCTTGATTGTAGGATCCATGTCCTAACTCTGACCAGGCCAGAGATAGCACTTGGTGATAGAGACTGCATGCCTTAAAAAATCTTTGGTGATAGAGATAGCACTTGGTCAGGATCAAGAGCATGGCCTGGACACCACAGCTCTTTGTGCAGTGCAACTAGTTTGCAAGACCACAGAAAAAAAAAACACTCATTTGAAAAGGGAAGATCTACACGGGGGGGAAATCTGCCAAAAAAGAAATCGCAGAATGAACCATGGGTCCATGGCTAGTGACAAAGTGACCACATGTTGGTCATCAAAATTGGACAAAAAAATCAATGTTAAATGGAAGTAAAAAAAATATGATGGTTCCTATTATCGTTTCAGAATGCATTATTCGAACAGAGAACAAGACCATCCCCATAAACATTACACATGCCTTCAGATTTGGATCAGCAGCAAGGCCAATAGAGCTCACGTGCATTGCTACTGATTGCAATTGTTTAGTTGGGCAAGTGTTTAGTAACCTATGTTCACTCGTCGAACAAACTCTACTCGACAATGAAATTATGAAATGCAAGTTCAGTTACTCTTGATGAAATTTTGTGAGTTTAGACTGCTGGGACTATTCAGGCACATACACCCTCGCTCTGAGTCGAATTCACGCTTTAAGCCGCCGCCTCCTGATCCCATCGTGCGCCGCCGCTAACGGCCCTGCCCCGTGTGGAGATGAGATGCTGCCCCGAGGCCGGCACGTCGATAGCACGCGGCGCCCAGAGACGGTTGGGGCTCATTGTCGCCGGAGTACCTCGACGAACGGCGAGGCGGCGCCCGCTGAAAGAGTTTGTCGCGCGGTGCTCTTTGCTCGCCATTCTGAAGCTCAAACCGACTATCCACGTCACAGACCCCGACTGCAACTGACCAACTGTGCAGCAACTGACCAAAAGAAAAGCTCTTGGAAACAGCTTTGCTTCTGAATTAACTCTGCACTTGCGTTGTCTGAATCTCCGAGAGTAGCCAGGTTTCAGGAATTCGTCAGTTGCTGTGCTTTGTACTGGGACTCAACTATCAGATGCCACTCAATTTGCAGCAATCTCTGAGACCAGGCCAACGACAACTGTTCTATCCGAAACTCTGTTTAGTGCTTACTGTCACCCTGATGCCCAACTTGTAATTCATGAAAAAGCTACCATCAAGGATTACACACAAGGACTTGGACTTGCAATGGCGCTGGGCTCATGGCTTCCCCTCACTACGCCGGCACAAATCCATGCGGCTCATCCGAGCTCGGCCACCGACGCTGTGCGCTGCACCTCCTCCTAGTCCTACCTCGCTCGCCGCATTAGCAACTCGATCGGAGCAGCCATGGTCACCGCGGCGCTGCTCCGGAATTGCGAGGCGCCTGTCACCGACGCCGCTGCTGATAGGGGTGGGGAGGCTCTCGGGTTCCCTCGCCGCCTCGCGGCTGGCCGGCGGGCGGCTTTGGCCTCCCTTCGCCGCTCGTCGCCACCAGGGGTGGACGGTGCACCCCAGGTACCCGTGGGCCGTTTAATTCTCAGCCGACGGTTGTGATTTAACAAAGGAGATCGGGCTGTTGAATGGACCGAGCGCTTCACCGCCCTCTTGTCGTCCTTCTGCCTCCTGCCGCTCTGTGTCGCCAGCCTCGCCGCCGCGGCGCCGCCCTCCGGCGAGCTCCGGTCCCGCACTAGCTTAAGCTCAGGCACTTTCGCTGTCTGAATCTCTGGGAGCAGGCAGGTTTCAGCAGCTTTCCAGTTGCTGAGCTGCTGAGCTTGTACTGGGCTCTGGGACTCGTTTTTTCAGCTGTCACCCCATCAGTTGCAGCAATCTGAAACTCTGCTTAGTGCTTACTGCCATGTGAATTGTGAATGCCCAACCTGTAATTCCTGAAAAAGCTGCAGCCACGGCTTACACAAGAGGACTTGGGCTTGCAATGTCAGTGGCCTCATGGCTCATGGCTTCCCTGCACTGGCCGGCGCGCACACCGGCGCTGATCCATGCGGCTCACTCTGGACCTCGGCCACGCGCCACGCGGCTTAGCAGCCCATGGTTCGGTCACCGCGGCGTGCCTGGCCTACCGCGCGGCGACGCTGCCTCGGACTCACGAGGCGCATGTCGCTGGCGCGGCCGCTGGTAGGGGCCATGTCGCGGCTCGCCGGCGGGCGGTGTTGGCCTCCTCCGACTGCGACCGGGGTGGACGGTATTTCATTTACCGTCCACCCCAAATCGGGGGGTGTTTTGCAAATATTGGCGGTCGGCGACATTGCTGCCCCTGGCGAGGTCGCGCCGCCACCGCGGGTCTCCGTGAGCCCCGCGCCGCGTGTCTCCGTTCATCCCTTCCTCGCCCTCACTCGAATTCACGCGCCAAGCCGCCGTCTCCTGAATCCTGACCCCGATCGCGCGCCGCTGCTAACGGCCCTGCCCCGTCGGGAGACGAGATGCTGATGCCCCAGAGACGGTGAGGGCGCATTGTAGCCGGAATAGCTCGACGAAGGGCAAGGCGGCGCCATGCGGAATGTTTTGTCTAACGGTTACCTTTGCTCGCCATTCTGAGTTTCTGACGCTCAAACTGAGCTGTCCTGATCACAAACCTCCTCTTCAACTGTGCAACCGCAAATCCCTACTGCAACTGTGCAACAGGTTGGTTTCTCATGTTGCATCCTTGGATCAGATTCTAGTATTTTGCATTTTTGCTGGATACTTGGATGAGATGCTAACCCGGTTCAGTTGCATCTTCTTGTCTTCTGAACTCGCCGAGTTACAGGCAGGCATGGAAGCATGGGATCAGACTTTGGAGTTTCAGAGGTTCAGCAGAAGTTCCTCAAATGTTCAGTGCTGAGAATTACTGAGGCTATGTAAAGGCAGACAAACAATGTGACAGCACATCCGTATAGTTCATGTCTAGATTAGAGATGCTACAGTTCCAATGAATTCTCAAATGCAAATACTATGACCTTTCTTTTGATGCAAATACTACAGTTTCAATACCGAGTTCGTTAGAAGTATCATTTAAAAAAAAACAGTTTCAGTGCTGAATTGCTAACGATCAGAAGATGTGTAAAATCAGGCAACGTAGTGAATCCTCAGGTTTCTTTTTGTCAAATACCAGGGTAAACAACCCGTGGAGAAAAGCTAACATTATGGGTTCTCATCACAACAACAGAAGTCAAGAACAAGCTGCATGTCGTGAGCAACTGACAGATATATGTAAGAATGAAAGATGTGGTGATGAATTCATTTCTGTATATCTTCCTCTGCTGGCATCTTCGGTTCTGGCCTCTTTGTTGTTCAGAGGTTCAGCAGAAGTTCCTCAAACGTTCAGTGCCATTCTAGATTACAGATGCTCCAGTTCCAACACAATTCTCAAATGCAAATACAATGACGTCCTTTTGGTGATTGCAGTAAGTCGAACGTAGATGATTGCAGTAAGTGGTCTTGCATGGTGCACAAAGACATTGTAGTTCGATCAAATAATGTAAACTTTTATTTTCAGTATCCTTGCCCTTGATGTTCAAATTTGTCTCTCACAGGTGGTGGAGTGTTTTGGTGTCTGCATCTCTACTACGATACCGACGGTCACTTGCTCTGGCTGTCAGCTGCAACCTGCAAGGGAGAGAAGCTGAAAAGGTCATGGAACGTAGCCATCAAAGTCTGAACATATACAGGCACAATTTGTGCTTGTTTTGGCTCTGTCAGGCCCTGATTGCGCTCCCTGCAGGTTCTGCCTCTTCCATGAATCAGATGTACACTGACTCTTCTTCACTCTGCTTGTGCCTGTCGGTGCAAAAAGTTTAGTGCCAAACCAATCCTGGTTTTCAGTTACGTCACTTCAGAGTACCCTCCCTTCTGCAGTACCACAATGCACAGGCAGATGCAGAGCCGGGAATTTGAAGCTCAGGTGCAGAAGAGTTCCGAGAAGCTCCTCAAAGATTCAGTGCTGACGTTCCTCGAAAAATATTCAGTGCTCAAATGCCAAGAGTAGAAGATGATGCACAAGCATACCTTCCTGACGATGGCTTCTTCAGTTCCAGCAGAACTTTTTTGTTCTGATTCTTCTTAGATCAACAAAGCGATGACTTGGTACAGCACCAAACAGAGTTGGATGCCTAAATGTCTAATTGCCTACTCCTCTGGATGAAATTACATGGGAGGATTAGTTCAGCACCGATGCTCCTCAGAGGGCTGTGAATTATTCCCAGCTTTTCAAATCAAGCAGTATGTGCCTAAGCATAGCGGTATGAACTAGCAACTGCATCAAGTCAAGTCACGTGCTAAACAAGCTACAGGGCCGCCATTGCCGGGCTCCCGGCGCAAAGTCGAACTCGCGGCTGCTCCCTCATATCCTTGCTTCGGTAGGCAGTGGAGCGGAGGTCTGCACGGAGGGATGGAACGGGGAAGGCGGATTCCGGCAGCGAGGATGGCCGCGGCGGCGCCAGCGGCCGTCACCGGACGGGACGAGCCGACCCGAACCAGGGGGTTCGTTGCAAAATACCGGGGGCTATATGTAAATACAGCGAGATGCTGCCATGCTGGAGTTCCTAAAGAACACTCATTCAAATACCATGGCTTCCTCTTGGTGCAAGCATGAGTTTCAGTACCGAGTTACAGAGTTTACTGTGATCAGAAGATGTGTGAAATTCAGGCAAACAAGTGAACCTCCAGGTTTGACTGTGTCAAATTACCAGGGTACAACAACTGATCAAGGAAACATAGCAACGGATGTCACAAACAAGCAGCATGCTCTAAGAGAATCACAAATGTAAGTGATGAATGAAAGATATGCTGATACATTCATTTTCCATATCTTCCTCACGCTGGTATCTTCAGTTCTGGCGCCTTTGTTGTTCAGCTTTTGGTTTTGCTGTTCAGCCATGATTCGGTACAGCAGCAAACATAGTTCAGTCGAGGCTGAATAATTTTTTAAACAATAAATTCGTTAGCAAATGATGGCTGTACATTAATCGAACAAAGAACAACAACATTCCCATTAACATTCCACATGCCTTCAGATTTGGATCAGCAGCAAGGCCAATAGAGCTCATGTGCATTGCCACTTTTCAGTTGGCCATGAAAATGGGACAACAATATTCATGATCAATGGAAGTCCAAATTGTGATCCATCACTACTCACCATAGTTCGAACTCTCTTTTCGGGGTACATTATTGAGATAGAAATGGCCAAACCCAACCGTGAAATACGCTAACATCACGCTTCAAGAGAGAAGAAAAACATCCCTAGAAACATTCTTTAAGGGAACTGCCACATTCATTTCACTCTGCAGAACAAACAGGCAGGTACCTAAGCAGGACGACATCTCAGACAATGTGCTCAGCCAACGCCAGGATCTTGAGGTGCTTCTTCTTCCTGAGCTCATGGGGCACGGGACCGAAGACACGGGTGCCGATCAGCTCGCCCTTGTTGTTTACCAGGACTATCGCGTTGTCGTCGAACTGGACCTCGCTGCCATCACTGCGTCCTTTCTTCATGGCAGCGCGGACGACCACTCCGTAGACGACGTCTCCTTTCTTCACCTTGCCACGAGGCTGGGCTTCCTTGACAGATCCGATGATCGTGTCCCCAAGCCTTGCTCCATACTTCCCCCTCTTGGCCTGAATGCACATAACCCGCTTGGCTCCAGAGTTATCCACTACCTTGAGGTTGGTTCTCATCTGGATGAATGTTCTGATTTGCTGAAAATGGGATAAGAACTTGTGTTAACATTCATTTTGTTTTCTTGGAAAATACCCACACTAAGATGTGCAACATTCCAATAGAAAGTCACTCTACCAGCAATTATATTGTTAGCTTCAGACCATATAGCAGGTTGCATAGAATATTTAACTCAGAAAAGCACTTTTAATACTTTGTCAAGAAGAACATCTGAAAGAGTGCCTTGTAAAGCAATGTAGTTTGAAGTAGGAACTATTTATAATCCCACTAAGTGCTAAAAATGAAAAAAAGGCACCTGAAGAAGGCTCAGATACTAAGAAAGCTATTGAAGTATTCAAGTATATGACGAAAATTTACAGACAGCCAAATAACGTACTGGATCACGGATATCATGGGGAAAATGAAAGACAAACATTAGAATGTCAGTGCAAGCTACCATATGGATTAAAAGAATGAGCAAATTGATTTGCTGGCCAGTAGTTAATCGAAACAATGTTTACGTGCTGAGGTTAATGAATGTTTCTTTTGCTTCTTTCAAAACATCTGTGCGGAGATATGCAAGCATTTCAAGAGAACTTTTATATTTCAGAAAATTATCCCATAAGATTCATAAATAGCAAACAATTCAGAAATTCCTTCCTAATATTTAGCTGGTTTTCATCAGACTGATCAATGAAACACACTCTTGAAGTGTGCCTAACAGTCTACCTTGTAAAGGAATATAGTTTGTCATAGGGATTCTGTCTCTAATAGGGTCTAGTTGTAGTCCTACTGCCACAGTTAAAAATAGCAATGAAAAAGGCTCAGGTATTATAATATAAGCATTCAACTGTACGGAGCAAGGTCACTGATAATCAAACAATATGATGGATGATGGATATCATGAGAAAAATGAAAGTCACACAACTGTTTGTTGATCAAATTATTAAGAATTTCATTGTAAGTTATCATATGGCTTTAAAGAAGAAAACATTGGTTTGCTCTCCAGCAGCTTATTCAAAAAAATGAGTATATGTTGTCAATAAAATGACTCTGCATGATAGAACCAGTTCACCTGGCTGATAGCATCACAACGAGAAGGTCTTGTCGCTGCCTCAACAGATGAGCTGGCGGCTCCATACAAATTATTCCCAAGGCTTCCCATCAGAGTACGTCCAACTACATAGATCAAGAAGCATTCCAACAATTTGGATTAGAACAGCATCATATCACGGTGAACGATTGAAACAGAAGCATAATTTTCTAAGGCCTAGACACTAGACAGTTTCTTATAGCTAGGCATCAGCTGCATCTGCACACAATCAGCAGTTCTAGTTTTGTAAGCATCCAACAATAGGAACCAGATCATCATTCACCACTAGATCATGTCTATTCAGCTTACAATAATCGGTTACAAGGCAAGCACAGAACATTGCCAGAACTTGAACCTGGCAAGGCTCAACTAGTAGTCATGACTTTCTTTCCAAGGTTAAAGATACACAATGTCAGACACAATTTTTTTCCCGTACCAACAGCATCAACCACAGCGCACATGAGCAACTCCGATTCTAAGATAATTTAAACCGAACTACTTTTACCATCTAAAGGAAGATGCTACTACGTGATACGTCCTTGTTGCAAAATTGAAACCTTTGAGGTGGCGAAACTCATACCTGACAAACACTTTGACCTCAGAAACGCCGCCATTTCCTGCTGCCCTGCTCTTCACCCGAGCTTTCCTGCAAGTGATACACGATGCGTTTAACACGGAGCACAGCAAAGAAGTAGCAAATCGAAACAGGGCCAGCAAAACGAAAAATTCCTCCGAAAATCGTGGAAATCCAGCCGAGAGCGATCCAATTGCAAGACAAACCAAGCAGGGCTCGGACGGCGGGTGGGGGGAACCGAAGGCGATCTAGCTCCACGCCGAGTGCAGCGCGCCTATCCTGAGCACCAGAACCTCCGCGGGCGCGTCCATTCGAAGGGGTCAATCTCTAGCAGGCGGGGACAGGAGGAGAAGAACCCTGCCGTGCAGAGCCGAGCACGGAGCCCTAAACCCCTAACTAACTAGCGCCCTTCTGCCGAGACTAACTCGACATGGTAGGAGGCCCATCGTCGCGGGGAACGGGGGGCGGAGATTCTCACCTTCTAGAGCGGGCGCGGGCGAGACGGCGGCTCCGGCGGCGAGAGAGCGAACGAGGGCGAGGCAGGAGAGGTGTGGGTTGTGGGGGGAAGAAAGGAGGTGGTGGGCTGTGCCCGTGTGTGTTTGGGGGCCACTCCGTAGTTGGGCCGCATCATCTCCGGCACGGAGATAACACTGGGCCTAGATATGGTACGGCGACCCTATATGGGCCCGAGTCCTAGCCCACCCACCCACCCACCCCACGGAAATTGTGCACAGGGTGGGGCAAGCCAAGGCCCAGCCCAATGCAGCCGCGTGAGGCGTGGTCTCGACACGTGTCCGTG
>NC_028452.1:49273130-49325245 GCF_000263155.2 Setaria italica | reverse complement strand
ACGATTTGGTCCTCAGTAACGAACGAGCTTGTGAAAACCGCATCGATTGGCCCTCGCCTTGTCTCCTGCTACCGCATTGAAATTTCCTGGGCGAGATTCGAATCTTTGATGATGTCATCTGCAAACTGCCCTGGAGAGTTCTTGGGTAGAACAAATCAGCTAGCATTCCACTCCTCAATTCTTCCTTGTGACTGAGCAGTAACTGCGATTTTTCTTTTTTTTGCTTCTGTTTTGTTCCTTGCAAATTTACAACTCTGCAAAATCTTTGCGACATAAAAAGCACTCTCTTCAGCTTGCCAGATTTGACGACAAGATGTTTACTGGAGAGGAATCTTCGTCTTTTTGCGTGCTTTTTCTTGCAAGTTGTTGTGCTGTAAAACCAGTGGTTACTGTAAAGTTAAACAGCTGGAAAAGGGCGCCGTGAATTCTTTCACGAACATCCAGATTCCGGCTGCTTTCAGTAGATTCCGCTCGCAAAGCTGTTGCCTTTTTTCACTAGTTGCACTTAGCAAATGAGATGCAATGTTCTAGGAAGATTTTTATTTCTGCAAGATTTTCTGCAGCGCTTGAACTCTTGGCAACCATTTTGCAAGAACATTTTGTTTAAATCCACAGTTCCAAAGCTACAGTTTTGCCGGATTTGCATTATTCCCCTCTGAGAAAGATCAATCTGTTCGCTAGATTGGTGCGGAAGACTCAACCTGTTTCTGAATTCCATTTCCACCTGCAGATTGAGCAGGCACAGCCGCACACTGAGAACTGGGGATGAGCGAGGCATGGAGGAGGTAGGCATGGAGCGCACCGCCTGCAAGCGCCCGCGCGCCGCGCTGGACGGCGGCTCGGCGAACGCCGCGGCGGCGTGGCGGACGTGCCGGGTGGCGCGCGCGGCCGCCGGGGGCAAGGACCGGCACAGCAAGGTCGTGACGGCGCGGGGGCTCCGGGACCGGCGCGTCCGGCTCTCGGTACCCACGGCCATCCAGTTCTACGACATCCAGGACCGCCTCGGCGTCGACCAGCCCAGCAAGGCCATCGAGTGGCTCATCCGCGCCGCCGGCGCCGCCATCGACGAGCTCCCGTCGCTGGACTGCTCATTCGCCCTCCCCGCAGCCGGCGCCGCCTCCTCTCCACCGGCAGCCGGAGACGACGCGGAGGTCAGCACCTCCGAGACCAGCAAGAGCTCCGTGCTCTCACTCGCCAACGCCCCGGCCGATAACGCCTCTGCCAGCGCTCACCAAGCCAACCATGCCTACAACGGCAACGCCGGCGGCAGCGGCGGCGCGTTCGCCGAGCTCCTGCACTGCTCCAACGACAGCAAGCCAATGCAGCAGCAGCAGCAGCCGACGCTCGCCTACTATGCCGCGCAGCTTCCTAGCTCGCACGCCGCGCCGGCCATGCCCTTCGAGACGATGCCCCAGCTGGCCTTCCTCCAGGAGCAGCCGCACCCCGCCGTCGGCTTCGACCGGGGCACACTTCAGTCCAATGCCGCCATCGCTGCGCCGCTGTGGCCGCCATCTCAGCAGGCGTGCTTTCTGCAGAGGTTCGCCGCTGCTCCGGCTGATGCCGCTGGACTGCCGTTCTTTCTTGGAGGCGGCGCTGCTGCTCCTCCGGTGACGGTCAATGCAGAGCCGAGGCTGCAGCTCTGGGACTTCAAGCAGGAAAGAAAGACCTGAAATGTGGCACCTCATATGACTATTTCTTGGAGGTAAGAGTTTGATTTACTCCCAAAATTTGCATATTTTCTTTATGGGCAGCAATAGGCACTAGCTGGTAGAGAAACTGCAAAAGTAAAAATCTTCTGATTACGAGAAAATGGAAGGAGCTGCAATGAAACAAAAACTAGTTGCAGCCTTTCTAAAGTTTATGAGTTTGAACTCTTTTAATGGTTTTGTGAACAGTTGCATTATGACATTGATAATTTGATATTAATAAATCTTGCAGCAATTTTATTGATATATGGGATAAAGATCCAACAGCATGTTCATAACATTTGAATTTATGAGAGTGGAAACAAAAAGAATACACTGCCTTGCTAAATTCTGGAATTTGTACAGATTAAAATGAATGATCTATGAACTCACTAAAGCTTCTATTCTTTGAGTACCGATTGACATTCCTATTAGAATCAGCTTTCCATAGTGCATAGATATTTTCAGAAATATAATGCGTGCACTGAATACCATACTTAAGATCATGCTAGTTTAAAAATGCTAGAATGGTTCATTGTTATGTACTGACTTCCTGCTGATAAGTTTATAGGCTCTTTTTCAGACTGCGCTATTCCTAAACTTGTTATATAGATTAATCTGGATTATGTTGAAAAGTAGTTATGACGATTTTAGAACTCAAGCAGTTCAGTAATGTCATGTACAAACAAGTTACATGGCTAGCTTACTGATTTGTGATATTAAGTGTTGTTCGAATCAAATAGCTTGGATGGGTTAATAGTCTGCCTCGTCGTGCTTGGAAAGTTAGAGCTTGTGTTCTCAAATAATAGCATGTCTTTACATAGGGAATGTATTTTTTCAGAAAGTAGAGCATGTTTCTAATAGACTATGCGTGCATGAAATTCGGTGAATTCTGATACATTTTGACATCAGTGTGTCTTGCATTAGTATCCATGCTCATTGTGGAAAATATTTTAGGTAGTTTATTTTATAGAAGAGTACATTATAAAACAGCTATGGATGGAAGTTGGAAAAGATAGCTCTATGCAGGTTCATGTAACGACACTCCTATTATTGCTTGACCCTCTGATCCAACAAAAGAAATGATTTGAAACTTGAAGCCACAGTGTATCCTTGCTCAGATCAAAATTATCTTCTGAACTGGTTTTAGTTCCAGGATCAGTAAGGCCAAATATATTAACTACACATCATAATTTATAATCTTCAAAATTTTATCACACTACCATATCTTTTGCACTGTTCAAAGACTACTTACTGCAATTACTTATAATCTTCAAAATTTTATCAAACTTACCTGATGAGTTCTCTCAATGTCTTATCGAAGTCTTCTGTGACATTATCTGTTTGTCATCCTAACATTTCCTCTGCTGACCATAAAAGTAATATCCCCTCTGCTGACATTCTATACAAACCTCATTTGCTAATGAATTTCTTGTTTCAAACTTTCAGAGTCGACTGTAACAGTGTTTGCTGCTGGCCTGCTATACCAAGTCATGGCTGAGGCTGACCAGCAAGACCAAAATCTGAACAACAAAGACGCTAGAACTGAAGATATCAGCATGAGGAAGATATGCAAAACTGAATTGTATCACCATATCTTTCATTCGTCACTTGTGTCATTCACTTACAGCGTGCGGCTTGTTTGTGACTTCTGTTGCTGCGATGAGATACCACTTGTTATCTTTCCTTGATCAGTTGTTGTACTCTGGTAACTTGACACTGCCGCCGCCATCCTCGCTGCGGGAATCCGCATTCCACGTTCCATCCCTCCGTCCAGACCTCCGCTCCGCTTCCTACCGAAGCAAGACATGAGGCGCGCGGTTTGTTGCCCTCCAAGCGGGAGGGAGCAGCCGGGAGCTCGACTTCACGCCGGGAGCCCGGCAATGGCGGTTCGTCCTGTTCTTGTTATCTTGTAGCTTGTTTGGCACGTGATTTAACTTGACGCCGTAGCTATCTCATACTGCTATGCTTAGGCTGATACGGCTTGATTTGAAAAACTGGGAATAATCCTCTGCTGCTATTTTTTTTCCTTGCTTTGATTTCATCTGGAGTATAAGGCATCCATTCTGTTCGGTGCTGTACCAATTCATTGGTTGTTGACAGAAGAAGAATCAGAACAAAAGGTTCTGCTGGAACTGAAGATATGCTCGTGCACGGTGCATCATCTTCTACTCTTGGCATGCTTGAGCTCGAGCGCTGAATCGTTTCGAGGAACGTGGGCACTAAATCTTTGAGGAGATTCTCTGAACTCTTCTGCACCTGAGCTTCGGATTCAATCCTGGCTCTGCATCTGCCTGTGCATTCTGGTACTGCAGCAGGGAGGGTACTCTGAAGACGTAACTGAAAACCAGGATGAGTTTGATACTGAACTTTTTGCAGCGACAGGCACAGGCATAGTGAAGAAGCGCCAGTGTACATCTGATTCATGGAAGAGACAGAACTTGCCTGGAGCGCAATCAGGGCCTGACAGAACCAAAGAACGTTGAATAATGTGCACAGGGAGCTGTTCAAACAGCAAACAAGCACAGCTGTGCCTGTATGTGTTCAGACTTTGATGTCTAAAGTTCCATGACCTTTTGAGCTTCTCTCCCTTGCAGTCGACAGCCAGAGCAAGTGACCATCGGCATCGTAGTAGGGATACACGACACCTAACACACCCGACCACCGTCTGGGAGACAAATTTGCAAATCATGGGCATTATGACAAGGACACTGAAAACTAAAGCTTGGAAGCGGCTGATGCCGCTGGATTGCGGTTCTTCCTTGGAGGCGGCGCTGCTGCTGCTACTCTGGTGACGGTCAATGCAGAGCCGAGGCTGCAGCTCTGGGACTTCAGCAGCAGGAAAGGAAGACCTGAAATGTGACACCCGGAGTTTGGTGCTTGAGATGACTATTTCCTGGAGATAAGAGTATGATTTCCTCCCAAAATTTGCACAGTTTCATTCTGCAAAAGTAAACAGCTCCTGAATACAACAAAATGGAATAAGCTGCAACGAAAACAACTAGTTGCAATTAAAGTTTGTGATCAGGGAAGTGAGTCTGAACTTTGAGAATGGTTTCTGAATCAGTTGGATTGTACTAACGATCTTGCAGCAATACTATCGATGGTCTGAAATACGCATCCAACAGCTTGTTCATAATAATATTTAGAAGTTATGAGAGTGGAACAAAGAATACGCTTGCTTGATAGGATCCAAGGAATTTGTAAAAATAAAAGAAAAGAAAAGAAAAGATCATTCGTCACAGAGACCAATATGAATGGTCTTCTAACAAACCCCATTTGCTGACCACTTCCTTGTTTTTATTTCACCCAGAGTAGACTGCAACTGTGTTTGGTGCTGTACCAAGTCATGGTTAACCAACAAAACCAATTCTGAACAACAAAGAGGCCAGCCTGATCCGGTTGATTCCCCTAATAATGAGATAAAAACTGAGGTTTGGAAGATACCAACAAAGGTACCGAGGAAGATATGAAATAATGAATGTATCGCCATATCTTTCATTCTTAAATACATTTGTCAGTCATTTTACAACATGCAGCATGTTCTTGACTTCTGTTGTTGTGATGAGAACCCATATGTTAGCTTTTCTTTATCGGTTATTTTACCCAGGGTACTTGACACAAACAAGCCTGAAGCTTCAGTTTGTTGGCTGATTGTCGCACATTTTCTGATAGTTAGTAAATCAGTACTGAAACTTTTATTTTTATAAGGAACTCGGTATTGAAACTCACATTTGCACCAAAAGGGTATCATTGTATTTGCATTTGAGAACTCTGTTAGAAATGGAGCACCTGCGATCTAGAATGGCACTGAACATTTGAGGAACTTCTGCTGAACCTCTGAAAGTCCAAAGTCTGATCCCATCCCATACTTCCATGGCTGGTTGGCATCTCATCCAAGCATCGAGCGAAGCATCTGATCCAAGGATGAAACATGAGAAGCAACTCTGGTGCACGGTTGCAGACTTGCAGTAGGCGTTTGTGATCTGGACATTCGGTTTGAGCTTCAGAATGGCGAGCAAAGATCACCGCACGACAAACGCTTGGCGCCGCCTCACCGTTCGTCGAGCTACTCCGGCGAAAATGCGCCCTCGCCGTCTCCGGGCGCCGCGTGGTCTCGACGCGCCTGCCTAGGGGCATCAGCATCAGCATCTCATCTCCGACGGGGCAGGGCCGTTAGCGGTGGCGCACGAGGGGGTCAGGAAGCGGCGGTTTAAAGCGTGAATTCGACTCAGAACGAGGATGCGTGGCGGCGTGGCGCGGGCGGGGCTCGCGGAGGCCGGTGGTGGCGGCGCGACCTCGCCGGGGGCAGCAATGTCCGACCGCCAATATTTACAATATGACCCCTGGTTTGGATCGCGGTTAATAGTTGCGATCTAAATATTTATAAATTCACCCATGTAATTTACATATAACCTCCTGATTTGGATCGCAATTAATAGTCGTGATCCGGTTATTTACACATAGCCCCCGGTAAAATCGCCTCGGCTCGTCCCGTCCGGCGACGGCCGTCGCCGCCGCCATCCTCGCTCCGCATTCCCCATTCCCCGTTCAATCCCTCCGTTAAGCTCTCCAATCCGCTTTTTTAACGCAGGAGGGTCAAGAAAGGACAGGAGGCGCGCGGTTCGTGGAGTGAGCAGCCGCGAGCTTGACTTCACGCCGGCCGCCGGGAGCCCGTCAATGGCGGCTCGGACCGTATCTTGTTTGGCACGGGATCTGGCCTGATGCAGTTGCTAGTTCATACACCTATGCTTAGGCTGATACGACCCTTTGAGCATCGGTGATGTTTTTTCTTGCTGTAATTTCATCCGTAGTAGTAGGCATCCAACTCTGTTTGGTGCTGTACTAAATCATCGGTTTTTGACATAAGAAGGATCAGAACAAAAGGTTCTGCTAGAACTGAAGAAGCCATCGTGAGGAAGATTTGGTCGTGCATCATCTTGGATTTTTCTTGGCATGCTTGAGCAATGGATATCTTTGAGTAGATTCTCTGAACTCTACTGCACCTGAGCTTCGAATTCCTGGCTCTGCATCAGCTCTGCGCATTGTGGTAGTGCAGAAGGGAGGGTACTCTGAAGAGACGTAACTGAAAACCAGGATTGGTTTGGCAGTGAACTTCTGCAGCGACAGGCACAACCAGAATGAAGAAGAGCCAGTGTACATCTGATCCATAGAAGAGAGATAATTTCCAGGGAGCGCAATCAAACAATCAAACCACGTTGAATAATGTGCACAGGGAGCTGTGCAAACAGCAAACAAGCACAATTGAGCCTGTATATGTTCAGACTTTGATGGCTACGTTCCATGACATTTTCAGCTTCTCTCCTTGCAGCACTGCAGCAGACAGCTCGAGCAAGTTTGCATGAAAAGTTTACACTATTTGATCGAACTACAATGTCTTCGTGCACGATGCAAGACCACTTACTACAATCATCTAGCTACAATGCTATACTGACATACACACCACTGTTACCTGATGAATTGTTTCAACATTACTGTATCGAAATCTTCGCTGACATTATCTGTGCAAACTTCACTTGCTATCTCTTATCATTTCCTCCACTATCTGCAGAAACCTCATTTGCTGAAGACCTCCTTGTTCTAAATTCATCCAGAGTAGAATGCAGCTGTATTTGGTGCTGTACCCAAGTCATGGCTGAAAAAAAAGATCTGAACAACAAAGAGGCCAGAACCAAAGATGCCAGCAGAGGAAGATATGCAAAAAATGAATTTATCACCACACCTTTCATTCTTACATATATCTGTCAGTTGCTCACGACAGGCTGCTTGTTCTTGACATCTGTTGTTGTGATGAGAACCCATAATGTTAGCTTTTCTTCACGGGTTGTTTACCCTGGTACTTGACAAAAAGAAACCTGAAGATTCACTACGTTGCCTGATTTTCACACATCTTCTGATCGTTAGTAACTCAGCACTGAAGCTTTTTTTTTTTTGCGGTAGGGATTTGCGGTTGCACAGTTGAAGTAAGGTTTGTGATCACTGATCAGGACAGCTCAGTTTGAGCGTCAGAATGGCGAGCAAAGGTAACCGTGAGACAAACGCATTCCGCATCTCATCTCCCGACGGCCGACGGGGCAGGGTAGTTAGCGGCGGCGCGCGAGGGGGTCAGGACTCAGGAGACGGCGGCTTGGCGCGTGAATTCGAGTGAGGGGGATGCACGGAGGCGCGGCGCGGGGCTCGCGGAGACCCGCGGTGGCGGCGGGACCTCGCCGGTGGCAGCAATGTCGTCGACCGCCGAGAATTTGCAAAATACCGTAGTTTGGATCGCGACTAATAATTGTGATCCCGACTAATAATTGGGATCCGAATATTTATAAATAGAATTTGGATCGTGATTAATACTCACGATTCAAATATTTACATATGCCCCCCGGTATTTTGCAAAATTCCCTTCTAGTTCAGATCAGCTCGTTCGGTCCGGTGATGGCTGCCGCTGCCGCCATCCTCGTTGCCGGAATCCGCATTCCCCTTTCAACCCTTACGCTCCGCTTCCTACCGCAGCAAGGATGGCGCATGGTTCTTCGCCCACCGAGTGTAGCAGAGCGAGCAGCCGCGAGCTTGACTTCACGTTGGGGGAGCCCGCCCATGACGGCTCGTAACTGTAGCTTTTTTGCACCTGATTTAATCTGATGCGGCTGCTACTCACTTATTTGGAAATTGGAATAATTTCCTTTGTTTTGGTCGCTGGAATTTCATTTAGAGTAGCAGACATGCAACTCTGTTTGGTTATTACAGTAAGTTATTTGGACAGCTAGAGCAAAGAACACACATGTTGTATTGGAGCCGAATAGGCTTGCCAAGGCTACCACTCGACAGCTTGGAAGAGGAGATCAGTGAAGAAGAGGTTCATGAGGTCATTACTGACTTGGCTAGCGAAAAGGCGCTAGGGCTGAATGGTTATATTGGTTTGTTTTTCAAGACAGCCTGGTAGGCCATAAAGCATGATCTAATGGCGGCAGTTACTTTCTTTTACCAGCAGCGTGGCCAACATTCAATCAACTCAACAAAGCACACATGGTTCTGATCCTAAAGAAAGCGGAAGCATACAACATAAATTACTATCGGCCTATCAGTTTAACACACAACATCGCTAAGTTGATCTCCAAGCTAATGGCTAACTGGCTGGCACTGCACCTAAATGAGTTGGTGTCAAGAACACAAAGCGCTTTCATTAAGAGAAGAATTATACATGACAACTTCGCTTTTATTAAGAGAAGAAGTACACATGACAACTTTCTGTTTACATAGAACCTGGTGAAGGTCCTGTATCGATCAAAGCGTGCAGCACTTTTCCTAAAGCTGGATATAGCAAAGGTGTTCAATAGTGTGAGGTAGGATTTCTTAATGGAAGTGCTAGAGCAAATGGGATTTGGATCAAGATGGAGGAGCTGGGTTTCTATATTGATGTCCACTGCCAGTACATCTGTGCTGCTCAATGGATCAAGGGGACCTTGGTTCAAGCACAGGACCGGACTACGGTACGAGGATCCTCTCAACCCACTGCTTTTCATTCTAGCAATGGAACCACCGTAGAGAATGTTGAACATTGCAACTAATGAAGGCTACCTATCACCAATTCAGAACCGGGTAACAAAGGTTAGGATGAGCATGTATGATGACGATACGACAATCTTCCTTAATCCAATCAAAGAAGAAATCAGCATAAGAAATGATATACTGGACGAGTTCGGGGCAGCCTTTGGGCTACTGACCAACAGGAACAAGAGCGTTGTATACCCAATCCAGTATGATGGCCTTAACATTGAGAATATAATGGAAAATTTGAGTTGCGGAGGCAAATGGAGGGCACAGCCTTGTCAGATGGGGAAAGGCTATCAGATCCAAAAAATTTGGAGGGCTGGGAACTATGGATCTTGATCTGTTTAGCCGGGTACGAGTTGTAGGACCTTGATCGACCTTGGATTGGCAGTGAAGCACTAGTTAATGAGACAGATAGACAACTCTTCAGAATAAGTGCTGTGGTAACCGTGGGGAATGGTTTGAAAGTAGAGTTCTGAAATTCTTTCTGGTTGCAAGGGAAAGCACCACGAGACCTAGCGCCGAGTCTGTACAAGCTTGCTTGGCGTAAGCACAGGAATATGTATGAGGAGATGATCAACCACAACTGGACAAGAGGGTTATGGCGAATGAGCACGACTGTAGAAATGGTGGAATTTGTGCAATTGTGGGATTTGATGCAAAACGTCCACTTCACAGATAGGCTAGATGAGATATCTTGGAGATGGACGCCGGATGGAGAGTACAGTGCTAAATCAACAGTTCAGTTTCAAAGCTCATTATGTTCTTTTGAAGCCACATCAATTTGGAAGGTGTGGGTGGAAGGGAAACACCGTTTCTCGGCATGGTTACTCATCCAAAACAAGATACTAACAGTGGACAAGCTTGCTTGCTGCAAGAAATTAGCCATGCAATCCGGTGTGCTCACTTTGTCAAGCAGAGCAAGAAACAACAGCAGATCTCTGTTTTGCACTACCCACATGCAATATAGGTGTGGTCGCTGATCAGGAGCTGGACCAACAATTTGATATCGCTACCGACACCGGGATGCAACGTAGAAGATTGGTGGATCACATCGCTACAGGGCTGAACAAGAAGCAATGGTGTACAAGTGCGGCACTTCATCTACACAGTTTGGAATATGTGGAAGGAAAGAAACATGCGCTTCTTTGAAGGAGTATTGGCTTCCCCAACTTAGGTGCTGTTCTTCATCAAGGAAGAAATTAGCTTGCGATGGCAAGCACGTGGTCTCCGAGTGTTGATTAGTTTTTTTTTTAGAATTGATCTGTTTGAGTAATGAGTTTATGGGAAATCATGTAGTATCGACCATGTAAAAGAACTGCATTCTCTCCTTCATATCGGGCTCCTACCGAAGTTAGTTTAAAAAAACTCTGTTTGGTACTCTACCACTCACCGCTGATTGACATAATAAGAATTTAGTTCTCCAACAGAAGAAGCCATCGTGAGGAAGATATGCTTTTGCATTATCTTGGTACGTCAGAAAAACTGAATCTTTGAGGAAGTTCTGATGAACTCATCTACGCTTGAGCTTCGAGTTCCTGCCTCTGCATCTGCCTGCTTTATGGTACTGCAAATGGTAGGATCACTAGCTTTGATGCAGAGTAATCACTGGAACTAGTAACCTACTTCAGTAGGAAGTGAGCACTGCCGCTTCCTCAACACTTGCCAATGGAACCTGTAGAGATCGAAAGGCATGTTTACACTGTAGTACTATATACACTACAGGACAAAGATTGTCATGGTCACCTTTTGGGCAACACAAAACTGAACTTCTGCAGTGACAGGCACAAGTAAAGTGAAGGAAGGGTCAGTGTACATCTAATAATTCATAGAAGAGACAGAGTTTGCAGGGAGCACAACCAGATCCTGACATAACCAAGCAACGTTGAATGACGTGCACTGGAAGAGTTCAAATCAGAGTGTGAGATGTGCCTGCATATATTCAGACCTTGATGCTTACGTTCCATGACTTGTTCAGAGCAAGTGGCCATCGACATTGTCGTAGATATGCATGACGCCAGAACACCCGAGGCAGATTTGCACATCAAGGACAGCGGACGCCATGGTTTGGTTTCCCAAGTTCAGTTTCCCTGAGCTCGTGTTCATACACCTGCTAACGTTAATAAGCCGGAACGTGGCGGCGAAGCGGCGTGCCAGGATGACGAGGAGCTACTTGATTGGCAATCGAGCGTGCGCGTTCGTGCAAGCCTTGCTCGGCTCTCGGGAGCTCACCGTCGCCGGACGGCGGCGGCAAGGGCGGCGAAGCAGGATGACGGGACCTAGCACTGAGCTTCAGTAATCTGGTGCCGGACGGGAGCTCGCCGGAGGGCGGCGAACGGGCGAAGCGCTGTGTCCCATTCTAACAGGAACAGCCCCGTTCGACGTTCGTATGGGGTCTCCCTTGCTTAATCTCAGTGCCGGTGTGCACGCGTCGAGCGCGCGAGTTCATGCAAGCCTCGCTCGGCCCTCGGGAGCTCGCCGTCGCCAGAAGGCGGCGGCAAGGGCGGCGAAGAAGAGCGTCAGGATGAACTTAATCTAGTGCGGTATCGGATCTCGCCGGAGGACGGCGTAGAGGCCGGTGAAGCAGCGCGGCGGCCGGCGGGTCGCGGGACGACGAGAGGGCGGCGAAGCCCCCGGTCCCATTCAACCACCCCTTGGTATTGGGGCTCCCTTGATTAATCTCAACCGTGAGTTGATGATTCAACGGCTCACAGCTACCTGGGGGTGGACGGTAAATGAAATACCGTCCACCCCTGGCCACGGCGAGGGAGGCTAAGTGGCCTACGCCGCCCGCCGGCAGCTGCGCCGCGGCGAGGGGAAGCCACGGAGAGGAGCCGAGAGACTCCTCGTCCCCCTACCAGCAGCGGCGCCAGCGACAGGCACCTCGCAGATCGGAAGCCGCGTCGCCGCCGTAGTCCAGGCGCGCCGCGCGGGTGGGCGGTGATCGACCATGGCTTCGTCGATCGAGTAGCGAGCGCGGCGTGGCGGCGTGACCGCCGTCGCTTCTGCCGGCGGCTGGACGCGCCGTAATGTATGGAGAGGTGGATGGTGGTTACTGGTGAGGTGAGGTCAGAGGAGCAGAGCGAACAGTGGGCGTCGCCGCGTTGGGTGCGCACGCCGGCGGCCGGCCAGTGCAGGGGAAGCCATGAGCCCACTGCCATTGCATATCCTTGTGTAAGCAGGGTTTCAGATAACATCGTTGTTGCTGGTCTGGTCTCAGAGATTGCTGCAACTGATCGAGTAGTTGCAGTTCCCGACAACGACTGAATGTACATGCTCTTCGAGATCAGAATTTGAGGATAACACAATTTCAGAGCTTTCCCAGAAACAAAGAAGCTTTCGAGAGTTTTTTGACTTTTAAGCCAGGATATAACTCATGTAGGGATCTCTGCGAATCAGAAATACAGCAGGCAACTCCAGGGTTTCGAACTGCACAATGCAGGAAGCTACCAAGTTTCTTTCTGTCTGCCGAGTTCATTTCGCATCAGCTTGGTAGCTACGTAACATGGATTCTTTCTGTCACAAAATGCTTGGTTTGCCTGGCTTTCATACAGATGTTACCGTCACAAACGCGGTGCTGAAATTCACACACACCAAGGTACCTACATATGAATTTTTCAGGGGCTACTGCATCGCTGATGTAAGGTGAATTATCTGAACGCTGACGGCAACGGCATGCATCACATTCACTGATTCACAGCTCCTTCTGCCTTGCACAGCCTTCTGTAGCACCGGACAATTCCTGAAAACTGCCTGCTCTCAGCCTCTCACCAATTCAGACAGCGCAACCGCAGAGTCCGTTAAGAGTCAAAGTTGTTTCCAAGAGCTCTGTTCAGACCGGAATCAGTAACTTTGTGTCCAAAATTAGCTCGTGTCTGTGTCTGGATCTCTGCAAATAAGGTTGAAACCTCATGGTTAGTGCATGGTATTTGCATATGAAACTTCTTTAGGAAATCTAGCATCTCTAATCCAAAATGGAACTATCTGAACGTTGATCACACGAATCACATGCGTTCCTGCTCTGATATAGCCTCATATCCTCAACTGTGTATATTGAGGAACTCCTTCTGAACCTCGGCGAGTAGCTCATAGGAAAAGCATTTTATCCAAGCATCCACAGAAATACTAGCATCTGATCCAAGGATGAAACCACAACTCTGCGCACAGTTGCAGTAGGGGTTTCTGATCCGGACAGTCAGTTTGAGCGTCAGAATGGCGAGCAAAGGTCGCCGCGCGACAGCCCGTTCCACATGCGCCGCCTTGCCGTTCGTCGAGCTACACCGGCTACAATGCCCCTAACTGTCTCTAGGCGCCGCGTGCTCTCGACGCGCCGGCCTTGGGGCATCAACATCTCATCCCCCGACGGGGCAGGGCCGTTAGCGGCGGCGCGCGAGGGGGTCAAGAGACGGCGGCTTAGCGCATGGATTCGACTTACGGCGAGCAAGAGATGCACGGCGGCGCAGCGTGGGGTTCGCGGAGCCCAACGGTGGCGGCGCGACCTCGCCGGGGCCAGCAATGTCGCCGACCGCCAATATTTGCAAAACACCCCCCGATTTGGATCGCGATTAATAGTCGCGATCCAAATATTACAAATACGACCCTATTCTTTACGAATAACCCCCTATTTTGGATCGCGATTGATAGTTGCGACCCGAATATTTACATATAGCCTCTGGTAGTTTTCAAAGACCCCCCTGGTTTGGATTGGCTCGTCCCGTCCGGCGACGGCCGCCATGGCCACTCTGCCGGAATCCGCAATACCCGACCGCCTTTCAATCCCTCCGTTGAGTCCTCCGCCCTGCTTCCTGCTGCGGGCAGGAAAGGACATGAGGCCGGCGCGCAGTTCGTCGTCGTCGCCCTCCGAGCGGAGCGGAGCGAACAGTCGCTCCGGGCATGGCGGCTGACCTGACGCGGTTGCTACTTCGTACCTCTATGCTTAGGGCTGAAACTTCATGGTTTGGAAACTGGAATAATTCGCAGCCGTTTGAGGAGTAATCCTCCCCTGCTATAGTGCCATCTGTTCTTGCTGTAATTTCTTCCCGAATTGCAGGCATACAACTCTGCTTGGTGCTGTACCAAATCATCGCTGATTGACATAAGAAAACCTGGAACAGAAGATGTGCTGGAACAAAGAGAGATGCTTTTGCATCATCTTGGACTCTTGGCATGCTTGGGCACTGAATGTTTCGAGTTGAGGAGATTCTGATGAACTCTTCTAGTCTTCTGCACCTGAGCTCTGAGTTACTGACTCTGCATCTGCCTGTGCTTTGTGGTACTGCAAATGGTAGGATACTTAGAAGGCGTAACTGGAAACAAGGATTAGCATCTGATTCAGTTATTCAAGGTATTACTAGCTCTGATGCAGAAATAGAACCGGAAGTAATTACCCACTTCAGTAAGAAGTTAGCATTGCTGCCGCTGCCGCTGCCGCTGCCTCTGCACTAGCCAAAGGCATTTCAAATCGTCATCACATATGGTGGCGGTTGTCACTGCCACGTCATATCTTGTCTCATGGCCAAGATATTTAGGCACATGAGATTGGATGCAAGCACCCATATGTTTGACATGTTCAGTATAGGGCAAAGATTGTGATGGTCGCCTTTTGCCTTTTTTGCGCTAGTCAAAACTGAACTAGTTTGACACTGCACTTTTGTAGCGACGTCAGGCACGAGTAGAGTGAAGAAGATTCAGTGTACATCTAATAACTCATAAAAAGAGACAGAATTTGCAGGATCGCAGTCAGGGCCTGACAGAACCAAATAACGTTGAATGTGCTAGCAGCAAACAAGCACAGTTGAGTTCAAATCAGAGTGTGAGATGTGGGCTGTGTATGTTCAGACTTTGATGCCTCAGCGTTCCATTGACTTCTAAAAGCACGTGAGATATTTGCATCCTAGCTCAGTAGAGATGCATGGCGCCGACCAAAACAACCGAGACAAAATTTGCACATCAAGATTCAATTTCATTGGTGTGAACACAGGACACGCACACAGCCCGCCATGGTCTGGTTTGCCTTGAGGTCCTGTCCTGTTCATAAACCTGCCGACGTTAAGCCGGACGGCGGCGTCGTGCCAGGATGACGCGAGCTACTTTAATTGGCAATCCAGCGCGCGCGTTCATGCAAGCCTCTCGCTCGGCCCTCGGGAGCTCGCCGTCGCCGGACGGCGGCGGCGAAGCAGAGCACCAGGATTACGAGAGCTAGCGCTGAACTTAATCTAGTTCTCAGTCTCTCAGAGTTTGCTGCAAATTGAGCGACGTCTGATAAATTGAGCGCAGCAACTGAACTGTTCCTGAAAACTGCTTGCAGGCTCTCAGAGATTCGGAGAACGCAAGTGCAGAGTTTATTCAGAAGCAAAGTTGTTTCCAAGCTTTTCTTTGAAACCAGAATTTGTAACTCTGCGCGGTCGCTTCCGGGTCAATGCAAATCACGAACATGCCAAGTTGCCAACTGACGATATCTGTGGTCTTATTAAGAAGCTGTAAACCTATGCGACTACCGACTCGTCCATGGCAGCCGACTAGCAGTAGAGGCAGAGTTGAGTTCAGACTTGACAGTGAAAACCTTGCACACACTTCGCTGCGAAAAACTGCAAATAAGGGCATCATACATAGTTGAATTCAAAGTGAGATAGAATGATAGATGCGCATTGTCCTTTATGGAGAAAAGGTGAGATTTGCCTTGCGCATGTATGTTCAGACTTTGATGCGATGCCTACTACGCTCGTTGACATCTTCAGTTGCCTCTATCTTTCCATCCCTCTCCGTCAGCCATCACCATCAGCATCTCCGGAGCCAAGTAGCCATGAGAAAGATTACTCGCCGATTAACATAAGCAACAGGTAGACCCGCGTTGTAACCGAACGTTCTATCATTCTATTCTTATTAGTACAAAGATACGCAGCTCTCCTGCGTATTCTCGAGAGAAAAAAATATAAGCAACAGATCACAATCACTAACTGTGCTATCAAAAAATCGTGATAGCTCGTGGTAGAGATGCATGGCGCCTAAACGCCCGACCAGAATGGAGGCGTACACTCCACCGGCCAACAGACCAAGTCGCATAGCAACATAATGCAAATTCTCAACATTCATGTCGTTGCATCTCAACCGCCGGTTTCAAATTCCTCTCAAGTTCATTCATACGTTGTTCCTGATCACAGCAAGATTTGGTCTACTCTTCTTCAAGCAAATACAAGACTATAGTAGCATCTCAACCGCCGGTTTTCAATTCTTTCTCAAGTTCACACGTTCCTCACAGCAGATTGCTTTATAATCAGCGGAACTTAACTTACTCGCAACCTCTTCAAGCAAAGACTAAGGCTATAGTAAGGTATGTTCAGTCCAGATTCCTAAACATTCATCAGAAATATGATAATAGGAAGATGCATGCATGGCTCCACACCTGTGCTTATCTGCTGATCTGCAAAGGATTACAGGTCATGCGAAATGCGTGTCAATTTGTGCCATTTGTTATTCTAGCACCGTACGTCATGTGCTTATCTGCTGATCTGCAAGAAAATGTTTTTCTGCTAAAATTGGTACTCACCAGCGGACATCCTGATTATGATTATGATTATGATTAGCCACCACACTAATAAGGATGCATGATACACGGGCAGATGATGAATCACTGACAAGTTCTTTAATCAATCCATCGGTTGTTTGTTTCCTTGAGGAAGCAACAAGCAACACAGGAGAGATAGGCAGCCAATAGAAAAGAGTGGGTACCTTCTCGATCAGAAACTGAAGGTACTATGATGATGCATGCAAAGAGGTTAGAAAGTCAGAACACGGCGGCAGATGATAATGGCGTTTCCTTATGGCCTTATGGATAGCTTTTTTTTTCTGCAATCCAAATGTACGGTTGATTATTTACAATGATCATCTGATTATACTTGCACTAAACCCGGCCACGTGTGATTATTAAAGGTCTAGTACAGAAGCTAATGACGTGTGTTAAGATCCATTATTGAAGGTTGACATTGTCTTTCAGCAAATTATAGAACAATTGCTTTGATTATTGAAGGTTGACTTGTGCTAATGACTTGTGTTGTACAAACTATAGAACAATTGCTCTCATCATATAAGCAAACTCAGATGCTCCGTTCCTTCCATCAAGCAACAATAATGCAGGATAACAAATTGACGTCGTTGACAGAGGTATCCTTGTCTGCAGAAAAGGTCAGAAGACACGTCGGATTCGAGGTGGCAAAGTCAGAAGGGGACGTCGCTGCCACACCCTAGCTACGCGCCAAGAAAGTCCAACCCCTCCGTACGCACACAAGTGTACGACGACTAGCGAGCGTGGCCGCGTCACCCGTATATGCACGCAGCGGTACCGACCGACTAGTGACTGCAACAATGTAATAATGAAATTAAAGGATTATTTGTACATTTCCTGTTGTATACGACTGGGATACTGTTATTCCTTCATCCAAATATGCAACGCGGTTTCAGACCTCAGGAAACACTGGATAATGTTATTAGGAACATGAAGTAAACAAACTAGCAATGTAATCAGTGCATGATTATCAATTGCAATTTTCTGTTTAGTCCATCCTTCTCATCAGAAAAATCTGACCAGCAACTGTGTAAGTCAAATATTGTTCAAGTTTTTGGTATTTTTTGCATGCCATTTTCGTCTTGCGACTATGCCATGGCATGTCTAGAGGATTAATTAGGCAAAAAAATCTTTATTGCAGTTTTACAAAATACATCTAATCTGAGTACATAGTATTGGAAGTTTGTTTTACATACTATTTAATCTTTTGTTGTTACATGTTAGTATGTACTATGTGATATATGCAAAAATTCCCGTGCGTTACTACGGATCTTTACACGCTCTCAGGTTATTATTCTCTTGTTTCATGTATGCTCGCTTAGCTTCTATATTGATGTTGTCACCTCCACGCCTGCATAGCCCCATCCAGGCTTGTGTAATGCAGCCCCTTGGCCTCCATCTCCTCATTGATCTATCATTCAGTTGCTCAGTTTGGTTTCTTTGGTTTTACAAAGTCAGACCTTAGGAAGCACTGGACATTTTTATTAGGAATGTGAAGTAAGCAAACTAGCAAAATAATAATCAAGGGATGATTATCGTCAGTTGCAATATGCAGTTTAGTTCATCCTTATCATCAACAAAGTATAACCACCGCACCTACTACGTAAGTCAAATTTTGTTCAAGTTCCGGTATTTTTGCCTTCATTTCATCTTGCAACTATGTCTTGGCATGTCTCTGATAGAATTAATTAGAAAAAAATCTTTTATTGTAATTTTACAAAATACTATTTAATCTTAGTTCCGTAGTATTGAATCTTTAGAAATGGAGGAGTCGCATTTGCAACCATGTAGTTGGGCAACGTACCTTATCACCCTTTACCCGCGTTACTTGTTCATAATATAACATGGATATATAAGTTGACCCTAAGCTAACTTGCCAGCAGGCCAATAGATCTGTGCACGATCTTGCAAAGTCAGAGCTAGGGATGAGAAAACAATCAATGGATGATGCTTCCTTCAGTATTAATAGTTTGAGACGTCCAATTTAATTTGTTAATTCACATCCTTATCTGAAAAAAACATTGAACATCCTGTACTCATGTGCATATGCAGGTCCGTTTATTTGATCGATTTTGAAACTTGGTTTCCATGACAAATTTGCTGCAGGTAAATGCTCCAGCGCTAGTATTTGCTGCAGGGTAATTCAGTGCATATCACGGCACTGAATTAGTTTTATAAGTTTTTGGTTCTGAAGTTATATAAGTTTCTGGTTCTTCTTTGCCAAAGCTTTAGTACTTGCTGTCTGCTAACTGAAATATCCCATGCATGATAGGCAAGACGATTCTCTTGGACAAGTCTATCTAAGTCGTTCCGGAATTTGTTTTGGTTAATTGTGCACCTCTTGTCGCGAGCCAAATGCTGAATAGTCAAATTCGTGCAAATCAAAGCCAAGATGACTAGTCAAATTGAGTAGAGACTGGACTCTGCACCGTACATAAAACATAGTCTTGATTCACTGCAGACGTCCATGCGACAGTGCTGGCATAAGATTGCAAGCAAAAACGTGAAAGCAACGTACACAACCTACGCCAAGTCTCCAGTGTACAAACGATGAGAGTTGTTCTTCACATGCAATGGGTGTTTTATCGTATCTTTTTATTCCAAGTGTGCCACGATGATGATAAGCTGCCCACGTACAGCTCATGACTGACATGAGGGTTGAGCGCTTATATATTGCTCAAAAGTCTGCCCTCCCCTGCTTGCAATTCATTATATACTCAATTTTCAATTTAGTTTTTGCAAGGTCATACATCGGAAGAATAAAACACAATATATTACAATGCATAATGTGCATATGGTAGTATATTTTAGTATGACAAAAGGCCAACTCTCTGCTGCTGGTTTTAATAATCTGTTTGTCCATTTGTGAAGGCAACCACTGGAACACATCCAGTTGACACCAATGCACTGACTAGATAGGATGGCCAAGCGCATCATGGAATATAATTTTTGCCCCCTTAGCTTGTTATGAACTGGTACGGCAAGTTACTTTGCGGCTACGAATTCGATGGAGTACTTGGCATGCAGCCAGTAGAAACAAATTCAAATGTCAACTCTTCAAATGCATTATTGCATTGTCCAAAGACAATCACAAGGAGAGGCAGCCTACTATTTTGGTTCAATTATTTTTCCTTTTCGACAACGCATTGAATTATTATTTGTTACATCTTGCATAAAAAAAGGTAATGGGTTTGGAGACGTGCAAAATTATCAAGGTATTTGGATTCAATATATGGAAAGTGATATGTGTTACGTTTTATTTTACTGCTAGTAGCCTTTCTCTTTAATTTAGTTTTTCGGAAAGCCAAAATTTCATGTAAAGCCACTTTGATGAAACAAAAAAGAGTCTACATCGGCCAACATAGAGTCTACATCGGCTAGGGAATGGAGAAATGCTTTGGAGCCCATTTGGGAGGACTTTTACCGGCTCTAGCTTGACCTATCTTCACAAAATGTGACATTGTAGCGCAAAGCCATTTCACAAACCGAGATAAAAATAAAATAGAAGTTGGGCGAAGTTTTTTTTTCTTCACCGGCTCTGATTTTACTAGTGAAGCTATTTCATAAGAAGTCCTCCCAAACGCCCGCCCCCTTTCCTTTAGCAAGTGTAGCCGGATTGTCCTCGTGTTGCAACAGATTTTTAATAAAATTATTGGAAGTTCTGATAATAATTGAGAGTTACTCATTATTCCAAAATATAACATTAGGTGTCTTTTTTACTACTGCTCATATCGTCTGGGATTTCGAATCTCTCTTTAACTCTGAAACTTATAAACTTTTTCAAAACGAACGGGTGTGCTAATTCTGAAAATTATACATAGATTATTTAGTATTGCAGCACCATGAAACTTAACCACCTACTTTCTTTGTTTCTTAAATATACATGTTTCGGCCAGTCTAATTATCTTTATAAATATCATATGCATAAGAATGCACTAGGGGACTAAAGTTTAGTCCATGTCACATCGGATATTCGGATGCTAATTAGGATAACTAAACACGAGCTAATTACAAAACTAATTGCAGAACCCCTAGGCTAAATCACGAGATGAATCTATTAAGCCTAATTAATTCATCATTAGCGAATGTTTACTGTAGCACCATATTATCAAATCATAGACTAATTAGGCTTAATAGATTCGTCTCGCGATTTAGCTTAGGGGTTGTGAAATTGATTTTATAATTAATCTATATTTAATACTCCTAATTAGTGTCTAAACATTGTGACAGGGCTAAAATTTAACCCGGAATCCAAATACCCAATCAGGCCATCACTGTACTGCCGTTGGCTAGGCGAGAGAGAGAGGTCACCATCGCCCACCACCTTGGCTTATGGCTTCCTATATATGCACTGATACACACGCACTCATGCATAGTACGGACCCGCACTCTTGGCAGCCAGAACGTGGTCAAGTCATCGGTGAGCTAGGTTGTCCAGGTCTCCAGGAGTTGGTATCGATGGCGAAGGTGGCGTCGCACGGGGCGTTCCAGGGGGAGAACCCGCTGGACTACGCGCTGCCGCTCATCATCCTGCAGATCTGCCTCGTCCTCGTCGTCACCCGCGGCCTCGCCTACCTCCTCCGCCCGCTCCGGCAACCCCGCGTCATCGCCGAGATCATCGTAAGCGACGCCGGCCTGACCCCTCACATGTTTTGCTCGATCTCCGTCGTCGTCCTCCTCCTTTCCACATAGCAGATGGCTACATATTGCTGTTGCTTTGGAACGTACGACATCGTCGACGGACGTCGCCGTGGCCACCGCGGCCGCCGGCTACCATGCACCGTCGCCAGCTGCATAGCCTCTGCATGCATACCATATGATCCCTCTAGCTACTATCATATCATATGAAGGCCCCTCTAGCTAATATACAGATTTGAAAGTTTCTATAAATGTGTTAATATTTTTCTCATTGCCGGCCTAGTTAGGATAGTATGATTTGCACTTTATTTGTCAAAGTAATATTTGCACACCGACCAATCTAAGCACCTTGTTTTGACTAGTACGAGTACACACAACAGTGCTTGCGTAATCACTAGAAAACAAGATCCACACTGATGGCTGTGTCTCAAAGAAGCTTGGACTGCATGCGTGTGTGTGTTTCTGATCGACTGGCAATGGCGGTGTGTGCAGGGAGGGATCCTGCTAGGCCCGTCGGCGCTTGGCCGGAGCACCAAGTTCCTGCACACCGTCTTCCCGCCGGAGAGCATGACGGTGCTGGACACGCTGGCCAACCTCGGCCTCCTCTTCTTCCTCTTCCTCGTCGGCCTCGAGCTCGACATCTCCGCCATCCGCCGCACGGGGAGGAAGGCCCTCGCCATCTCCCTCTCCGGCATCGCGCTCCCCTTCGCGCTCGGCGTCGGCACCTCCTTCGCCTTCCGCGCAACCATCGTCAAGGACGCCCCCCACGCGCCGTTCCTCGTCTTCATGGGCGTCGCGCTCTCCATCACCGCGTTCCCGGTGCTCGCCCGCATCCTCACCGAGCTCAAGCTCCTGACCACGGACCTCGGCCGCATGGCGCTCTCCGCCGCCGCAGTCGACGACGTCATGGCGTGGATCCTCCTCGCGCTCGCCATCGCGCTCTCGGGATCCAGCTCGCCGATCATCTCGCTCTGGGTGCTCCTCACCGCCGCCGCCTTCGTCGCCGCCGCGTTCCTGCTCGTGAGGCCGGTGCTCGCGTGGATGGCGCGACAGTGCCGCGAGGGAGAGCCCGTCAAGGAGCTCTACGTCTGCGCCACCCTCGCCATCGTCCTCGCTGGCGGCTTCCTCACCGACGTCATCGGCATCCACGCGCTGTTCGGCGGGTTCGTCGTCGGCGTCGTCGTCCCCAAGGACGGGCCGTTCGCCGGCATGCTCATCGAGAAGGTCGAGGACCTCGTCTCCGGGCTCTTCCTCCCGCTGTACTTCGTCTCCAGCGGCCTCAAGACCAACGTGGCAACCATCAGCGGAGCCAAGTCATGGGGTTTGCTCGTCCTCGTCATCGCCAACGCGTGCATCGGCAAGATCGGCGGCGCGGTGGCGACGGCCCTGCTCGTCAAGATCCCCGTCCGGGAGGCCGTCACGCTCGGCTTCCTGATGAACACCAAGGGGCTCGTCGAGCTCGTCGTGCTCAACATCGGAAGGGACCGCAAGGTTCTCAACGACGAGGCCTTCGCCATCATGGTGCTCATGGCGCTCTTCACCACCTTCATCACGACGCCGATCGTCATGGCCGTCTACAAGCCGGCGCGGCCGTCGGCGCCGTACAAGCGCCGCACGGTGGCCGGCGGCGACGACGCCGACGAGCTGCGCGTGCTCGCCTGCTTCCACTCCAGCCGCGACGTCCCGACGCTGCTCAACCTCGGGGAGGCGTCGCGGGGCACCGGCCGCCGCCGCCTCGCCGTGTACGCCATGCACCTCGTGGAGCTATCGGAGAGGTCGTCGGCGATCACCATGGTCCAGCGCGCCCGCCGCAACGGCGTGCCCTTCTTCAACAGCGCCGACAGGGGGGACGGTCAGCTGGTGGTGGCGTTCGAGGCGTTCCAGCGGCTGAGCTCCGTGCGGGTGCGCGCCATGACCGCCATCTCCGACCTCGACACCATCCACCGCGACGTCATCGACAGCGCAGCCGGCAAGCGCGCCGCCATCGTCGTCATGCCCTACCACAAGGCGCTCCAGCCCGACGGCTCCCTCCAGTCGCTCGGCTCGGTGTACCACGCCATTAACAAGCGCGTGCTCCGCGAGGCGCCCTGCTCCGTCGCTATCCTCGTCGACCGCGGCCTCGGCGGCCCCGCCCAGGTCTCCGCCCAGAACGTGTCCCTGTCCGTCGCGGCGCTCTTCTTCGGCGGGCCCGACGACTGCGAGGCGCTGGCCTACGCGACGCGCATGGCGGAGCACCCGGGCGTGGCCGTCACGTTGGCAAGGTTCCGGACGAGCCGTCCGCCGCACTCCGACGAGGAGTTTGCCGACGACGAGGCGGCGGTCGAGGCGTTCAAGTCCAAGGTCGGCGGCGTGAAGGACGGGTCGGTGCGGTTCGAGGAGCGGGAGGGGTGCAGCAAGGAGGAGGTGCTCGAGAGCATCGGCTCTCTGGCCAAGTCCAACGTGTTCGTGGTGGGGCGGATGCCGCCGGCGCCGGCGCTGGTGGAGAATCCCGACGAGCTGGGCCCCGTGGGGAGCTACCTGGCGTCGCCGGAGTTCAGGACGTCGGCGTCGGTGCTGGTGATCAAGAGGTACGACCCGGCGACGAACCCGAAGAGCAGGAGGTTCGACCCGGAGGCGAGGCCGCCGGTGGCGACGGAGGAGGACGTGCTGGACGAGGCGGAGATGGGCAGATCCAGCGTGGTGCCGGTGACGTGGTCGCCAGGGCCTGATGCGCATGGCGCCCAATAAAGAACCGCACTTGCTGGGAGTGCTTGTTGAGCTTTGTTCCTTTCCTTGTGCAATCTTCAAGAAATAGAGCAGGTACGATGCAAATCAAACTTAGTACCTGATTGTACATTATCTGATTGTAGGCAAATTCGCAAAACAATATGTAAAAAATTACTACACGAGTGTTTTTTTTATAATGTCAACTACAGCGGGTTAAATGCCAGCCTGAACTTTGTATTGCAACGTGAAAGTTACTGCGTACATGTTTTTATAAAGGGGGAGAGAAAAGGAATACACATGTTATTTCTAGTCTATGTTACATGAGAGATTACTCCACTCTTTTAGGCAATCCGTCCACTTCGGATTGCCAAGTTGTTCCAAGAGATGCTCATATCTTGCTAATGTAGATCGAAGCGAAGCACATGAGTTGGGTGAAACGGAAGCCTATCAAACACCACAGCATTGCGGCTTTTCCAGATGTTCCAGAAGGAGTGCCGTGGGACATCCGAAGGTCTTCCAAAGAGTAGAGAGGTAAGGAGAATGTATTTAATTGTAGAATTCTACACTTTCTAATTTCTATACAATATTCAATTAAGAATAGGATATTCAATTAAGTTGTCCAATAATGTGTCTGATTGGCTCTAAATACATGAAGAAAAAAATAAAGTAAAAATAAGAATAAGCATTGCCATACCTCTTTCACTCGTTAAATATATTACTATAATCGAGTAAAACTAATTGTTCGAAAAGATTTATATCATCAAATAGTTTGGAATTAGAATCTATATAGAGACTGACATGCAGATTTTGACTAAAAGATTCAAATTTTAAATAAACTATTGATCCGTCTAACAATGAAATTTTTCTGGCACCATATACCCTCTCCGACATACTGGCTTCTTGTGATGGCCTCCCTTTTTTTCTTTTTACTGGTGGACCTGCTTGCATGTCTCAGAATTTCTCAACCCAACCTTAATGCCGGCAATGCATACACGGGATTATTTTTTTTTGAAAAAAATTATACTAGAGCTTATAATTTGTAAAGATCCGGAGTTGATACGATCGCATGGAAGATTGTAGAACGCATATTATTCTTTATTTTTCCCCCCCTGTGTTTGCTGCCGATCGAGCAAGGCTATAGAACACATATGTTACACACATGCATGTCTGTTTTGAGAAGCACGCGATCGAGGATGCATCGTCGTTGACTTGGGCACCGATCCTCATTGTTTTCTTTTGGAGAACCAGCTCGATCGATCCTCATGCACTGTGAGAGACCAGCCGGGCTGCTGGGATGCCAGATAAACTTAACCAAACGGTTAGCTAGCTGTACATTGGTTCCCACGAGTACCTGCCATGATTGGTATAAGCCAAAGTTGCTTAAGGTCGTAGCTACCAGTCGGCTCAAGTCGAGTGGAGAAGAAGAAGAAGAAGTCCAAGTCCACGCACATCCACACGTGCATACAGTCTATGCACGCCCAGCTGATGCTAGCTCCCGGAACGAACCGACAACCGACTTGGCGCGGAAAGTCCAAGTCCACGCTCAGCCAAGTGGACATGGAGAGGCCCCTCCGACGACTAACTGCTGCTAACCCTTCTGTTCGGTCTTGTCCATGTGCACAGTACGCGCCCGCCAGCAACGACTTTATGCGTGGCACCGGTACGAGCAGGTTGCTAGAGAACTCACCTTCCGTCCAACCATTTTTATTTTGGATGGTTTTGGATTCGGGATTAAAGGACTTTTTATCCCGGGTTAAAAATCCACCACCGACGAAGGACTCTTTAGTCCTAGTTGATAATAACAACCGGAATTAAAGAGTTCCTTTAATTCTGGTTGTAACGGCTACTGGGTTAAAAAAAATCTGACGGGATATTTTGTCCCAGTTGGTTTTACCAACCGAGACTAAAGGAGGTGACTCGGGATTAAAGGACCACCTTTTATCTTGAAAACTTAGTCCCGATTGGATTTTCGAAATCTATGGCCCTATCCAACCGGGACTAAATCCGTGCTTTCCAGTAGTGAGTGTGTGTGGACGATCCAAAAAGAAATCAAATTCTTTTGGTGTTTTGCATCCACACTCTACTTACCAGCAAATTAATTAAACTAATACCCTCCTTATAAAATATAGACAATTTTAGTTTTGTTCTAAATCAATCTTCTCCTAACATTTGTCAAAAAAATCTTCTTCAACATTAATTTGACCAATTCAACATAAATAATCATCAACTTGTACAACGTCAAATTAGTTTCATTAAATCCAAAGTAATATATGCGTCTTGACAGTATTCCTGGAATCAATTTAAATATTACCATCCAAAAAGTTAGTGTAAATATGTATAAATCATGCTTACAATACATTAATGATAAAAACAAGGCACGATATAATACTCACATTGGTTTTTAATAAGACACAATATAAGGGGAATAATCTTGATGGTTGTTAGAGCAACTCCAAAAGCTTGCTAATCTTAGCCTCAATACCTTCTTTAGGGAAAAAAAGAGAAAAAAAGAACTCCAATAGTCCACTTAAAACTCCCCAAAAGATTGGTGACGCGAAAAAAACACTCTTCGCCCCGCATATTTTCGCAACGCCTAGTCTTCCCAATCCGCCCGTGTGCGTTTTTTTTCCCAGCTGCCCCGCAGCGCCCGCTGGCCGCGCACCTGAGCAGCCGTACCTTCCTGTGCGCGCAGCGGTGGCAGCGGGGCGAGCAGCGGGCGAGGGGCAGCAGCGCCGACAAGGCGAGTAGCAAGGCGTGCTGATCCCCAGGTTGCCGGAGGAGGTGGCGAGGGAGTGCCTCGTCTGAGTGGGCTTCGACCTGCTGCCATGGTCTGTCGCATTTCGTGCTAGTGGAAGTCGGAGGTTGCTGCGAGCTAAGCTTCCCAGTTTCCGACGATGTCGGGGTGCGGCAAGGGCGGCAAGGGTCTTGGCAAGGGCGGTGCCAAGCGCCTGCTCCCCGACAACATCTAGGGCATCACCAAGCTGGCGATCCGGAGGCTAGCTAGGAGGGGCGGCGTCAAGAGCATCTCCAGCCTCATCTACGAGGAGACCTGCGGAGTGCTCAAGATCGATGCAGTGTTGCTCATGGCTCTATGTTGTGTACAATTGCCTTGTTGTTTCTTTGGAAAACCCATCAGAACTAATCAACCTGCAATCTGAAGAACCGCAAGAATTATATGTATCTGTGGTGATTTTGAATCTGTTGGTCTCCTTAGTTCAATCTGCAAAGTTGCGTTCCCGTGCTAATTGATGCTTGTTTCAGGCTTCAGTTTGCGCCATATGCTTGGTTTCTTTGACTGTTTCAGAGTCTGGAAACATTATGTTCTCTGCAGTCAATTGATGGGTGCTTTTGTGTAATGCTATTCTAGACTCATTTGTAAGCGTAAATTCAGAAGCTGCAACTGAAGAAATGAGTATACTGGCGTTCACAAAGTGAGAATGGAACAAAGGTCAAGGGGTATGGGTGCTTGTTTCAGATTTCTGCCTGAGGCTGGAATTTTCAGTTTGGATCATTTGTCTGGAACTTTTGCATTAGTAGACATTTAAATTGGATCTCAATGGCCCAGCGGCAACCACATGCCTCAATGGACGTGAATCCTTACTTTGATCCGGTGTGACTTGGAGGTTGCAGGATGCAGGGGCAGCCAGCATGACTTGTCCTCCGTGCGTAGGGCTGTCGGTGTCACTGGAGGGCGCAGGACTGCTCCTCCGTGCGCAGGGGCTGCCAGTGTGAGTCCTCCATGCGTAGGGGCTGGCAGCGTGAGAGGGGTACCAGATGGAGGGTTTCGACGGGTACCGTGCGCACAGGGGCTGGCGACGCAAGGGGCTCTTGGTCACGGTGGTGGGAAAAAAAGCAACGGGTCCTAATGGGTCCAATATGATGACGTGGTCTGTTTTGAATTATTGAGTAGTTTTTAACGATCTGCTGTGAGCTGATATGTTTTAGGGGGAAAAATTTTTAGCATAGCCTCCAATATCTCATTTTAGAGAAGAATTTTTTGGGAACTCTTAGAGTTGCTCTCAAGCTTGGAGTTGCTCTTAAGGTTATCAGCTTACCTCAACTATTTTTTGTAGCTTATATATGGTAGTAGCGGATCGAAACGAGGTACTAGCTTACCTCAAGTATGCGAGAATAACGCGCGGAAGCTAGAACATACAGTGTGTGTATATGTATATATGCATGGATTGATTTTATGTTTGGCGCCGAGAACGAAGCTGTAACACATGTTACCAACCGGTCGGCTCTGATCACCAGCCGTCAAGTCCTACTTCTTCGCACTCTCTTTTCTTCCATGGCCAAAATGAATTTTCTTTTTGCCCTATAGTTCAAAACATGGGCGCTCAATAATCAACTTGCCCTGCCATTCGTCACCTATTACGTCGTCTGCAGAACACGTTGCTCCGAGTGCTATACCACTAGCTAGTTGCCATCTCCGCCTGTCCGCGTGTCCTACGTACGTTGGAGGGCCGGCCGGGGTACTATATATACTATACGTGAGAACAGGTGGTCTTGTCAATTACGATGATGATAATTAACCTAGATGTTGCCCATAAGCTATACACGCACACACAATCCCCATCTACGGCCGCAATACATTTGCTCACTTACTGCCCACCTTGCATATTGTATACTTATTTTTGTCTGATTTTTAAGTACACTCTTTCATCCACATTCATACTTTTTTCATTTTGTATTGCACCTCCATACCATACATTGTGTTTAGCATAAAAATCAATATCTTTCATCACTTTCACAAATACATGTATAAATGGTCTACATGGTCACACTCATCATACCTACGTACCTTAACTTAGTATTTCTATATTAACAATGACATAAATAGGTAATTTAGAATCATGTATTAGTTTACTTTTGGACTTTTCTGTATACTGCACATGAAGATAATTAGATCAAGATTTAGATGTTTACTTTTTTAATAACACCATACATGGGCAACTTAGATACAAATTTATAATGATATTTTAAGTTATGCTTTATAATCATATGCATGAGTAAATTGGAGGAAGATTATGAGGTTACTTTAGATTATCTTTTATAATGGCAAAGCTTGCTAATTTAGATATAGGTTTAGGGTCTATTTTAGAATATTTTTATAATGATAGTGGAGAGTAATTTTTTGAAAAATATAATAGACCAATGACTATAATTATTAGAGTTTACAGGATTGATGTTTGATGTTTCTAATTTTTGTAAGAATTTCTAGGATTTATCTTTTTTTATATAGCATGTCTCATGCAAATTAATGCGGAGTCTTCAATGGAAAAAATGAGGCCACATTGCTAAAAAAAGTCAAAACTATTACTGCAAGCAACTTCTCATTTGTTGAATATTCGAACACTATACTTAAAGTATAGATATATACTTATTGTCTTCATCCAATTGTGATAGATTTTAGGTACTAATTACTCTATAACATTTTCATCCACATTTACAATTATTAACTTTTCATTTTTATTTTGCATCGCAGCACTTGAATTTGTTTAATGGACTCTATATTTGAGCTATAATTTTAACATAGAAATTTATATTCCCATCGCTTCTTGTATATCTCTATAATTGATCACCCATATCATGCCTATATACTTTAATTATTATATTATATATCAATAGGGTAAGACATAGACGATTTAGAATCATATATTAGTGTATATTTTTTAATAAAGGTGATTTGGATTCAAATGTAGGGTTACTTCATGTTACTTTTATTAATAGCATACGTGGCCATGTGGGTAATATAGATTAAGGGGTTACTTTAAGTTATTTTTTAAGTATTAGTGATGGACAATTTAGTTGCAAATTTAGGGGTTATTTTAAATACTATTTATGATGGGAAGATTAGGGGTCACTGTAGTTTATTTTATATAATGGCAGAGGTGTGTAATTTAGATATGAATTTAGGAGGTTACTTTAGTCTATTTTCATATTAACGTAGGTGGGTAATTTTTCAGAAAACATAATAGATCCAATGGCCATGATAACTTGAGTCTACCGATTGATGGCTATGATGACTTGAGTCCACCCACCGGATAGCCGGATGTTTTGCTTTTTTTTTTGAGAATTTCTAGAATTTCTCTCTTTTTCTATTTCTAGAGTGTCCATCTAGGAACTATAAATGACTTCATCTTGAGACTTTAAAAGGAGTCTCGAACTAGTAAGTTAGTAATCAGTAATAGTAGGATGGTCCGAGGATGATGAACTTGTACGGAGACTTTAAAAGGAGTCCCGAATTAGTAAGTTAGTAACCAGTAATAGTAGGATGGTCCGAGGATGATGAACTTGTACGGGGGCCAAGAATTCAACGAAGAGTCCTCACGAGACGTAACGTAGGGCTCTCTAGTCTGCAGTTCCCCGGCGAGGTTGAACTCTTTGCCCTCGTACTGTCCTAGAAGTTCGTCATCATTACTATTACTAATTACTAATTTAAATCCCACACCGGGCCGCGCCCCTCGGCCTATATAAATCCCACACGCGGCTCCTGTTGCGGCAACCGTCTCCAACTTCTCCACCGTCCTCCAGTCACGCGTGACTCGCCTCGCCTCGCCTCTGTCCACATCGACCACGCCGGATCCACCAAGCCGCGCGCGGCGGCGCGGGAGAGGGGTTTAAGGCCAGCAAGCAGCGCGTGGTGATCCGAGATCGCTGCTGCGGCGCGCGATGGCGGCGAACGCGACGGCGAAGTGCCCGGGGCCGATGAAGGCCACCTCGCAGGGGGCGTTCCAGGGGGAGAACCCGCTCGAGTACGCGCTCCCGCTCGCCATCCTCCAGATCTGCCTCGTCGTCGTCGTCACCCGCGGCCTCGCGTACCTCCTCCGCCCGCTCCGACA
This sequence comes from Setaria italica, assembly GCF_000263155.2. Taxonomy (NCBI): domain Eukaryota; kingdom Viridiplantae; phylum Streptophyta; class Magnoliopsida; order Poales; family Poaceae; genus Setaria; species Setaria italica. The sequence goes on along the minus strand of NC_028452.1, from coordinate 49,294,250 downwards.
GCCCCGCGTCATCGCCGAGATCATCGTGAGTTCCTCTTGTTCTTTTTTTCCCCGCTGTCTCGTTCTTCCTCCGCGCGCCGCCTCCACCCTCTCCCGATTCGAAGTTCTCCCCGCTCGCCCTTTCGCTTGATTTGTCGGGATGGGCGGATTTGGGAGCGGCGGTCCGCTCCAACGACGCTAGGGCTTTGGTTGTGGACTGGGTTCTGATGGGAACCCAGAGAGTCCCCGGGCGTCTCCTGCCGCGACGCGTACGCGCGGGCGGCGCCGTGCCGCGCGGACACGGGTCTCGCCGGGGGCGGCGATAGGGACGCGCCCACGCACGTTCGGCTTGCGGGTGCTGATCCAACTGCGGGGGAGGAAATTTTGTGACGGGACCATGCCCTTTGTCCTTTTCTCATTAGCAGTTTCGTCCCTTGTTCCCTTCTGATGCACGACCCGCCCATCTCTCCATTTTGGTTAGTAGTTCAGAGGTGGGGACATGCATCGGCTGACTGAACTTCCTTGGATTTTGTGGGCCTCCTGTGCTCACACCTTCAGCCGTCAGTCAGCCGACTTGAATTTTCCGGGGATCATGCTTCATGCAGTTAGATGCATGGAACTGACCAATTTCATGTTCCAGTTACCATTTGCTTGGGGGAAGTTCCTTTTGACCATCGCAATTTTTTTTTTCCTTACAACAGCTGGTGATGAGCATCCGAGTAAAAATCGATAGGGGTTGGTATTCGGTGAGAATTTGCTTGGGGACATCTCACCCTTCCATTTCAACCGCTCACTGTTTCAGACTGCCACAGCCTTTTCCGGTTTAGGAATTTGGCAGAAATTTCAAACAGACTACCCTGAGCGCTGTGGACTCACTCGGCCTTATGAAAGGATATCCATTTTCCTCAACAATTTCATAGTAAGTACGTGGAATAGACAATAAGAATGGACCAATTCATTTAATTTGCTCACCGGCCCTTCTGAATAAAGGAAGAAGAAGATCACTGTGATAAGCAACAGCAAATCCGCTGCTTAGTACGCGGTGATTTGGAGCCAATAATCAATCATACACCCCAAATTAGCTACTGTGACGATTATTTTATCCCAGCTTGCTCCTCAAATCGTGCGGTGCTACTAAGTAAGGAAGCACCGAGCCATACAACTCATCACATCACGTGGTATACACAGCTAGTAGTCAGTAGATTCAGGCGGGCCGGATCCCAAGTTCCCAACTCCCTGGGGGAGGCCTGCCCCAGATAGCCCTGCATTCAGAGATCGCCCACCAGTCTCAGAATTTTATAGTATCCGTCAGTCTAGAGATTAGCAAGGATACTTTGTTTGCACAGGAGAAAAGGAGGCTCCAAGCATCTTCTTAGAGATAAACAAAGTCCAAAATGGAAGACTTGTACTCAACTCTTTGCTTGCACCACGTTTGGGGGACACCATTTTTACCATAACAGCTTATCTTCTGTTTTTGAAAAAGATTCGAGGATCTGATTAGAACTTGCATATATTCATGCTGGTAGGATTCAGTTGCCAATCTGCTGTCACCATTTTTTTTTCAAGAAAAGGGGGTATTTCGATTCAATTCACAGCTTTACCTCCATGGTATTCACAGTATCTGCACACGCATATATCAACATCAACAACCTTGCGGCTTCCCGCTTCGTCGCTCAAATGTCCTACTATTTGACTAACTGAACCGCCCGTTCCCCACATGTTCAGATGACACACCGTATTTTATTGTAGATTCAGTTATCGTTGAATCGATCAAGAAATGAATAAGGGCAGGTTATAGGGGATGGTTCATCTCACCGTCTTTTGCTTGCCCTGCTTGACTTTATTTTAGTCATTAAAGTCAACGCTAGTTTATGGAGGGTATCTACAGAAACAAATGTATAGGGAAACCAAGGCGGCATTTTTAAGTGTATTATTGGAAGGATGCTTAGACTTCTTGCAGCTACCTGCCAACCTAGCTGTCAGTGACCTGCAGAGATTACTTAATCAAGAAAAAAAAGATACAGATACTACTGCAACAATTACTAAACGATGTTTTATTAGTAGTAAGGGAAGTAACGGCTATTGGCACACATAGTATATATTCCTTCACATACTTTTCAAACATTTTTTTGTTGCTTCCATCATTATCGTCAGTCAAGTGACATTGTACGAAATTACTTTAATTGTCAATAGCTCTAGTTCTATAAACAAACTACTAGGTACGTTCTAACATGTCCCTATGAAGAATGAAGGGTCGTCCCTGTTATCTCACTATATAATTCATATACTGGAGATGAGTTGAGGTCTTGAGGAACGTGGAAAAATCTGCACTTAGCCGCTATATATATTTCTTCTGGAGTGATGGAGTCTATATTATTGTTTCTTCCTCACAATTCATTCGCAGCAACAAACATTGATCCTAAGTTCTAACTAAAATAGATATTTCATAGTTTGTGAACACAATTGACCTACAATTTTACACACATTTGAATTCGTATTTTTGACATCTGATTTGATGAACGATGCTGAAACTTGGTCACTCACATGCCTTGCTTGGTTTGCCTGAATGATGATGCAGGGAGGAATTCTGCTGGGCCCGTCGGCTCTGGGCCGGAGTGAAAAGTTCTTGCACACCGTGTTCCCAGCCCAGAGCATGACAGTGTTGGACACGCTGGCCAACCTCGGCCTGCTTTTCTTCCTGTTCCTCGTCGGCCTCGAGCTCGACATCTCTGCCATCCGCCGCACTGGCAAGAAGGCCCTCGCCATCGCGCTTGCTGGCATATCTGTCCCGTTCGCGCTTGGCATCGGCACATCTTTTGCGTTCCGTGCCACCATTGTCAAGGGGGCGCCACAGGGGCCATTCCTTGTCTTCATGGGCGTCGCGCTCTCCATCACCGCCTTCCCGGTTCTCGCCCGTATCCTGGCCGAGCTGAAGCTTCTGACCACTGACCTTGGTCGCATGGCCATGTCTGCAGCTGCGGTCAATGACGTTGCTGCCTGGATCCTGCTAGCACTTGCCATTGCTCTCTCTGGTTCTGGGTCACCGATAGTTTCCCTGTGGGTGCTGCTGACTGCTACCGGCTTCGTCATTGCAATCTGCTTGTTCCTCCGCCCGGTGCTGGCCTGGATGGCACGCCGGTCACCTGAGGGCGAGCCAGTCAAGGAGGTCTACATCTGCGCCACCCTCGCCATTGTCCTCGCTGCTGGTTTCGTGACCGACATCATCGGCATTCATGCTCTGTTTGGTGCCTTCATGGTCGGCATCGTCGTACCGAAGGACGGGCCTTTCGCTGGTGTGCTCATCGAGAAGGTGGAGGACCTCATCTCAGGGCTCTTCCTCCCGCTTTACTTCGTCTCCAGTGGCCTCAAGACCAATGTGGCCACTATCAAAGGGGCCAAGTCCTGGGGCTTGCTCGTGCTCGTCATCGCAAACGCATGCCTCGGCAAGATTGGCGGCACGGTGATCACGTCCCTGTTCGTCAAGATCCCCGTGCGGGAGGCTATCACACTCGGCTTCCTCATGAACACCAAGGGGCTCGTCGAGCTCATCGTCCTCAACATCGGCCGGGACCGCAAGGTGCTGAACGACGAGGCGTTCGCCATCCTGGTGCTCATGGCGCTGTTCACCACCTTCATCACGACGCCCATCGTCATGGCCATCTACAAGCCGGCGAGGAAGACGGTGCCGTACAAGCGCCGCACCGTGGAGTGCACGGCCGGGGACGCGGAGAACGAGCTCCGCGTGCTGGCCTGCTTCCACACCAACCGCCACATCCCGACGCTGCTCAACCTGGTGGAGGCGTCGCGGGGCACCGGGCGCCGCCGCCTCACCATGTACGCGATGCACCTGGTGGAGCTCTCGGAGCGGTCGTCGGCCATCAGCCTGGTGCACCGCGCCCGCCGCGACGGCATGCCCTTCTTCAACAGCAAGGAGCAGCGCACCGAGCAGATGGTGGTGGCGTTCGAGGCGTTCCAGCAGCTGAGCTCCGTGCGGGTGCGGCCCATGACGGCCATCTCCGACCTCGACACCATCCACCGGGACGTCATCGACAGCGCCGCCGACAAGCGCGCGGCCATCGTCATCATGCCGTACCACAAGGCGCTCCACCACGACGGCTCCTTCCAGTCTCTCGGCTCCGCGTACCACGCCATCAACAAGCGCGTGCTCCGCGAGGCGCCCTGCTCCGTCGCCATCCTCGTCGACCGCGGCCTCGGCGGGCACGCGCAGGTGTCGGCCAAGAACGTCTCCTTCTCCGTCGTGGCGCTCTTCTTCGGCGGGCCTGACGACCGCGAGGCGCTGGCCTACGCGACGCGCATGGCGGAGCACCCGGGCGTCGCCGTCACGCTGGCGAGGTTCCAGCCGAGCCGCCGGCTGCAGTCGGGGTCGGGGGAGGAGGAAGCGGCCGACGAGGCGGCGGTGGAGGCGTTCAAGGCAAAGGTGGGCGCGGCGAAGGACGGGTCGGTGCGGTTCGAGGAGCCGGAGGCGTACACGAGGGAGCAGGTGCTGGAGACCATCGAGTCGCTGTCGGGTTTCAACGTGTTCGTGGTGGGGCGGATGCCGCCGACGGCGCCGCTGGTGGAGAGGCCCGACGAGCTGGGACCCGTGGGGAGCTACCTGGTGTCGCCCGAGTTCAGGACGTCGGCGTCCGTGCTGGTGATCAAGAGGTACGACCCGGCGACCAACCCCAAGAGCAAGAGGTTCGACCCCAAGGCGAGGCCGCCGGTCGCGACGGAGGAGGATGTTCTGGACGAGGAGGTCGGGATGGGCAGCGCCGTCGTAATGCCCGTGACGCAGTCCCCAATGTGAGCGACATCGCGTGATCGAGATGAGCAATGGAAGCCGTGACCGTGAGAGCTGCGCCGCCGGCGCAACCTTAGAGATGACGCTTTGCTGAGGTGTGCCGTGTGTACGTGTTACTGTTGTGTGTACCGTCGTCTCGCCGAGCATTCGTGGCGACCATCCTAGCTTTCAGCCACCAGCTGATATGATAAGTTCCGTGTGGCCGGATGATGCCTGATGGGGGGATTGCTTGCATTGTTGTGCTCGCGTCGTGCGGCGACACCGGATCAAGTGTATATATACGTGATGTGTTTTACTGGAATACTCGTACACCCAGCTGTATGAGTAGTGACCAGTGACTAGCGTGTTGGTGTGTGCTGTTAATTACTGGCATTGTCCGTAATACATTCTTCAAGACATAAAATGCTTTTTTATTGTTATAAGATTGGAAATTGGCCACTTCTACCGTGCTGGATCGGCGAAAGCTCCTGAAGCTATTTTCAAAATACATTTTCAAATCTTAAAACTTGACACCCATCGCTAATAGCAATGCTTCCTCCTCACTCGCTGCCTTCGCAACTACCTTATGCCAGTGATCACGCATGTGGAAGGCAACTACCTTATGCCAGTGATCATGCGTGTGTTTCTTGACGCTTAATTGGTGGATCTTAAAATGCACTTCGAGAATGTAAGGACTCTGATGGCAACATCCTGAGACAAGTTGGGGGACGTGAAAATATATTTTGAGCGTTTAGGGATCCGATGACATCTTGAGACAAGTTCATGGACCTGAAAATGCATTTTGAGAGCTCAGTACCTAAATGACATCCGATCCCATGACAAGTTTAGAGACCGCTTATTTATTTTATTTTTATATATGCTTGTATAAGTTGTATGTACAACCAATTTAGTACAATTCGAATTCAACTCAAGAAGCCATTTCAAAAAAAAAAAGAATACAACTCGAAAATGAACTAGATGGTTTAAATGCGAGTTGTTAAGAATCAGTATGTTTTACTTCCTCCATCATAAATTGCAATTCCTTTTGATTTTTCTAAATACATTACTTTTTCTATATATCTAGATATGAGTTTATATCTAGGTGCATATCTACTTAGAAAAGTTAAAACGAATAATAATTTTTAAAATGAATAATAATTTGGAAAGGACGGAGTATTTGCTTGGTTAAGTAAGAAAGGTGTCTCGTCCATTTACCTTGCAGGCACAAGGTTTGCCGACTATGGAGGAGATAACCCCGATTACTTCCATTTCGAGACGAGATTTGTGAGCGAGCTCTTGTGATTATTCAAGCGCGGGCGAAGCGCGCCAGGCAGGCGGTGCGTGCAGCGTGTCGACGCCGGACGGCGGGTGCGAAACAGCCGCATGGGCTCCGTGGCTGCCGGCGGCGTGGAGGCACGGAGGTCGCGCCGCGCAGGCGCGTCGTCGGAGCTGGCGACCGCGTCCCGGCGGGCACGTGTGCTCTCGTCGCCGTGCCCGCCTGTCGCGGCGGTGCGGGACAGCAAGTCGCCCGCAATCCCTGAACGGCAGCCCGGAGCTCCGGCGCGGGAACCATTCAACTCCGGGGGCGCCGGCGCCGGCCTTCCTCGTCATGCAGGAGCGGGAGCGGCGCCGCGGTGTTGCTCGTACCACGTCGCCGTCGCCGCCTCACCTGCTGCTATGTGCTAGCTAGCTCCCCTGAGGCTACCACCGAACACCCAACAGCCAGAGCATCTCCGGACGAACTAGAGCCCCGGGAGCCCGGGACGCGCGCGTTATCGACGGGGAAAGCGCGGTCGAGCGGAGCTGCGGAGTCCGACGCCGGCGCCGCGCGCGACCTCGCCAGCTTCCATGTCGCCGGCCGGCCCGAAACATTTGCAGAACGCTTCCGGTTATTGTTTCCAATACCCTGATTTGGATCGTGATGAATAGTTGCAACCCGAATATTTTCACTTTACCCCAAATATTAACATATAACCCCCTATTTAGATCATGATTAATAGTCGCGATCCAATTATTTCCATTTAAACCCCTATCTATTTTCAAATAGCTCTCGTCGCGGTCCGCTCCTCCTCCAGCCATCCGGCACCGCCGCGGTCCTCCACACCGGAATCGCAAATCCCTCGCTTCGGCTAGCAATCCCAAGCTCAGCCCCTCGCAGCATCCCACACCATTCTCTCCACCCGAAGAGCGGCGCGGAGCGAGCCGCAGCAGGCGGGCATGGCGGCAACCGCGATTGCCATTGCGATTGTGATTGCCGTAGGGCACCCAGCCATCTCCGCGTTTCAGCTTCATCCAAGCAAGAACTGAGCATCATGACAAGCGATTGTTCAGACTTTCATGAATGGGCGGTGGATTCAAAGCTACTTGTACGGTTAGTTCTAGGCAATTCAGACTTCAGAGCTGAGGATCTTCTTGGTCTTTCGGTCCTCGTTACCTCACCGGGTCCCGCATCGCTCCCAGGGGCGACTCGGGCGGCTCCTCAACCTGCGCCACCAACCACCTCCTCCGATCTCCCCAGTTGCCTCGCCACTGCCAGAGCGGGCTGCCAGAAGTCTGGGGCTCGCGAGGATGGTGGCGACGAGGCAAATTAGCACAACACCCTCTCGTTCCCCTTCTCCTACCTCTCAATTTCTAGATCCGGCGGCCATGGAGATTGATTTCCTTGGAGAGAAACTCACGAAGGGAGCGATTTGCTGGCGCGAAGCGAGGCGGCACCCCGGACTAATGCGAGATGCCGAGCACAGCGGTTGGGCGCGGCACGACCCTCTCCCTCCCCTACACTCCCCCTCACCGCCGTCTGTTGACACTCGTTATTGATACACTTTTAGTATCATTTAACTAGTGTTTTCAGGCATATTTTTATACTAACCCGCCACTTGGCACCTTAAATAACCTCAGTATTTGCATATGTGATGTGTTTTGGACCATATTACAAAATCACAGGAAATACGACATAAATGAAGGATTTTTCTACAAGTTGGATTTGGACCCGAACTTTGAATATTGGAAGACCCATATACGAACATTGAACTGCAGGCCCGCAGGGGGAGCTGAAACTTGCACGGACCATATCTTTTTCATCCGAACTCCGATTAGGACGAATTTACAGGAAAAATTACATAGCTCGACGAGATCTACAACTTTCATATGAAACACTCGGACATTGGAGGCCAAAACAGGACAGGCCAATCGGCCTACAAGGGTCCAGGCCAATCGGCCTAGCCCGTTTTCAGCTCCGATCGACCGCCCCTTTCACTAGGAGGATGCTCGCGAAGTCTCTAGGGTTATTTTCCAAATACTTGGCCTCGAAGGCACCCCAACTGACACTACCAACTATAAATACCCAAGACTTTCAACAAGGAGGAGGATCTCGACGAGTTTAGATCTAGCCACCGCCACCGCCACAAGATGAAAAGCAGGGATTAGATTAGATCACCACGATGACCAATGCCGGCAGGAGTCAGGAGGCAGAAGGAAGCTCTCAGGTCGAGGCCTGAGGAGCCCTAGGCCAATCTCCTGCACCCCCTTGCCGCCATCTTCGGTGATGACGTTCTCAGAGTCTCTTTCACCCATTTTTGCATCAATCTCTGTAATATGATGGGTAAAGCCTATATTCATCCCTAGATTGTTTGGATCTTTGATATGTAACTGTTACATGTACGTTATGCCTATCAATGCTTCATGGTCTATGTCATTGCAATGCTTTATTTACATATGTGAGCGCTTCATATGTCCTTAGTAGAGTTTGTGGTAATCTTGGTGATTAGCTTAACTCTGCAGATGCTTTGATATATATGTGTGAGCCGAGTTGTTGAGTATCCCTGAGTAGTGATAATATGCAGGAGAGAAAGAGCTGAGCGAGCACATAATTTCTGTGATAGCTAGTGAAGGCAGCACCTATTTGTGTAGTAGATGCATATTCATGTGAACCAAGATCCTAGGGAGGGAACGCATATCTATCTTTGTTTGCCATCTTGTATCAACTTTTGCTTCTTGTTTAGTTTAGATTAGTTTGTCTCTCTACACAACTCATATTGCTTGGTTTCGTTGGTACGATTAGTATAAAGTGAGAGCTAGCAATCCACTTGTTCCACGGATTGATAAACCTTGGGGGAATACTCTAAGAGAAAAGCTACAACTGATCCGTGCGCTTGCGGTTCACCAACTGGCGCGCTAATTGTCGTCAACACCGCCGGAGGGGGCGATCTACTGGCAGATTCGGCAGTGGCCGACGGCCCTGGTCAGGACACGCCCGGATTTGGCACGCGCATGCCTGGATCCGGCATTCCCCTAACCTTTGAGGCGGATTCTCTCACGGATCTGCTCCGGGGGGCACCAGCCAGGGTGCAATGGTGATGGGCTCGCGGCGTTCGAGTCGAGTTCACGCTCGTGGACCGCCCTAGACGGCACTACGTGCAGTCCTAGCATTGCGGGCCGTGTTGGCTCGTGGCCACCGGCAGCACCAATGCTGGTGCTTGCCTGCGGCTCCCCCCTCCCCTCCACCTTCACTCCAGCGGTCGTCCGTGCGCTGCACCGGTGCTCCACCTCCTTTTCGGCACTCTCCATGGTCAGAACCGACGTCCTCAGAGGATTGGGACCTAGGCGAAAGCCTTTGCCTACCTCCTCTCAGACGGCGTCCACCTTCTTGGAGGCATCATCGAATGGCCTCCTCTCCTCTGTGCAATCGCCGCCGCCGGCGACCACCTCCCTCGCCTCCATGTTTGCAATAGAACTAGAAGGTTGTTGGTGCTCCTTTGGATTCTACTGTGGTTCCGTAAGTGTCCACTGCTAGCGCCTCTACTTCGTCGGTGCTCTCATTGTTGATGGAGATACCAAATCAAATGTTGGGAGCCTTTGCCGGCCCTCCCTCCTTTGGAGCTTCCTCCCCTCAAAGGATGTTGGATGGCGGTATGCGGCACCTAGATGTACCTCAATTGGTGTTGCCTTCAGCTTGAAGGGAGGTCGTCGTTTCCGACGACATTTTGGTCAAGTTGTTTCCGTGACCCTTAGCCCCATTCTGTTGGCAAATACTCCCAAATCGTTGGAGGGAGGCCATAGGTGGCGTAGCTGCGAGGGGTGTTATGGTGGCACTTTGGCTCCGGTGAACCTGGCAAGCAAGTTGCTTGGTAGTGGCTCCCATGGACGATTGGTAGATTGCACTTCGGCTTCGTTAGGCACCTGTTGCGTTGAGCTTGCACCGCTCTATGGATCGGCTTGAAGATATTTCCTATTTTCTCTTATGTAACTTCTCTTTGCTTCTAGCCACGTGAGAACTCATGTAATCTCTCCCTGGTATGCTAGGGACCAGACTTGTACTGTGACATCTTATTTTCAATCAAGGGGACGTTTGGATACCAGGAGCTAAACTTTAGCCCTATCACATCGGATGTTCGGATACTAATTAGGAGAACTAAACTTAAGCTAATTACAAAACTAATTGCAGAACTCCTAGGCTAAATCGCAAGACGAATCTATTAAGCCTAATTAATCCATCATTAGCGAATGGTTACTGTAGCACCACATTATCAAATCATGGACTAATTAGGCTAAATAGATTCGTCTCGCGATTTAGCCTAGAGGTTGTGTAATTAGTTTTGTAATTAGTCTAAGTTTAATACTCCTAATTAGTATCCAAACATTCGTGATGGGGCTAAAACTCTCCTTCCAAACACCCCCAAAGAGAATTAAGTAGGTGGGATCTTCCCCAAGTTGTTCGAAAAAAATCTTCTTCGTCTTTCGAGAAGATCGAGATAGCAGAGGATCTTCGAGAAATGAGCAGAGCTTGCTTGTGCCGCTGCTTTCTGAACGCCGGCCTGATCCAACTCCGTTTCTTGCTTCTCGCTTGCCGTCCCTGGCTGGCCAGTGGCCATGGCCGGTGCAAGGCAACGCAATGCAAGACGGCGCGGCGACTAATCATAGAAGGCGCCTTCAGAAACCCGCTTTCCAAAGAAGTAGACGTAGCCACCTCATATCTGCCTTCGCCCCACTGCTCCAGCCTTTGCCACGTCATCACTCAACAGATAGCGCGCTTCCAACTGCGATAGCCTGCCTCGCCGTTCACAGGGAATGGCGCTGCGGCCGCTGCTCCACCACCTCCTCCCATCGCCTCCCCACCGGAGCCCCAGCCTCCCTCCACCACCGCCTCCGGCCTCGCTCTCCTCCTCCGCCACCACTCGCCGCAGCGCCGCCGCCGCGCTTCTCCTCCTCGCCGCGTCCGCGGCCGCCCCGGCGCCTCCGCGGCCCGCCCGCGCCGCCGACGAGGACGTCGACGAGGCCCGCGTCGTCCGCCTGTTCCAGGTGCGCTTTCCCTGTCTCGTCTTCATAGCCCCGGAGCCCTGACCCCAGGATGTACGCAGGAGGCGTCGCCGTCGGTGGTGTTCATCAAGGACCTCGTCGTCGCGGGGGCGCAGGGGAAGGGAGGTGGCGGGGAGGGGGGCGACGAAGACGAGGAGGAGGGCGGCGCCAAGGTGGAGGGGACCGGGTCCGGGTTCGTGTGGGACTCCGCGGGCCACATTGTGAGTGCTTTCCTGTTGGCATTTCTGTTCGGATTAACCAGGAATTTCAGAGATGGAATTAGCGCGCTTTGGATTACTGTTAGACGCTGATTCGCTACAGACATAGATATTGGTTTCCGTGTCAGATGTTATTAGTGGCAATCAACAATTCACCATCGTGCTGGGAAACACTGACACTAGAATTTTGCTCAAATTACTGCAGTATATTGTAGTTTTCCTAATCTATCGCAAACTGAAATGTGATTGCTAGTTACATCTGTTTGGTGTTTCATCGGCTTACCTGCAACTGTCCCACATGAAAACCTACATTTGGACTAAGCGGGGTTTCCACTTTGGCCATCCAATTTGTCTCATGCTCATCAATGTTTGGTCATGCACTATGGCTTTGATATGTGCACCTGATACATTCAGTTATTTCAATAGATTTTCAAACATTCTATACAATTGTGTTCATCTGTATCCTTTTACCTTGCAAGCTTATTTGTATATTTAGCTTGATCCTTTGAAATTTGTGTTTTGCATGGGATTCATTGAGATTTTTCTTTGAGTTTCAATTTGAATGCTTGAATTGGCGCATCAGGTGACAAATTACCATGTGGTTGCAAAACTAGCTGGAGATGGATCTGTGTTTCATCGCTGCAAGGTTGCCTGCTTGTTTCTTGCACTATCAACAGCTAATTACTCACTAACGATAATACTTCTGCTTATTTACGCTTTTAAACTGGGCTTTTTATGGTGTTTCTAGGTGTTCTTGGAGGATTCTAGTGGCAAAAGTTACTCAAAGGAAGGGAGGCTAATAGGCTGTGATCCAGCATATGATCTTGCTGTACTGAAGGTTTGGGATTGCATTATTTGTGACTGAAGTTTTAGTGATGTGAAATTGGGTCCTAGTCGCTATCGTTGAATTCATATCAGTGCCGCAGGTAGATGTTGATGGTGACAAGCTGAGGCCTGCTCTGATTGGCACATCACGGGGGTTGCGAGTTGGGCAAAGTTGCTTTGCCATTGGGAACCCTTATGGATATGAACACACTCTAACTACTGGGGTAATGATGCCTTAAAAGTTGTTCAACGTTTGTGTTAAGTACATTCTAAGAGTCCTCTGTCCCATAGTGAATGCCTTATGTAATTATGGATAATGCTACTGTTCTGCACCCTTGTATGACAAACCTAGAATATTTTGATGGTGTGATCACTGATGTTTCTTGTAGGTGGTTAGCGGATTAGGGAGGGAGATACCATCACCCAATGGGAGAGCGATTCGTGGTGCTATACAGACAGATGCCGCTATAAATGCTGGTACTGTCTTTCTTCGTTTTGTATGATGTGTAGTATTATCTCCAACCATCTTTTCTAAAATGAGTTCAAGTTCACTAACTGACTTTTGGTACAAGATGATAATTATTGAATTCGATGAAGATAACTTTTCATTTGTTTTGTTCACTAGAGCTCCCTCGAGGTGTATTTTATTGTTTAGTCACGAGTGACATGCTTTCTTGGAAGAAATTTAGGTTATTTAAGTGCACTCAGGCATCTCAGATTAATGTTTTGGCCCTATGCATCTAATTTTATCTTTTTGTTCCTGTGAATGGATAAGGCTTACGTTAGTATGGTTGTGCATTGATTTTATTGCAAGGTAAACATAGGGATTAGGAAATGCTCTTTCTCCCTATGGAGAATAAAGAAAAAGCACCATTGCAAGTCTTGTGAGATATTAAGCAGGGCGGAAAACCGCTTTTCTTGGAACCTAGGAACCTATGAGCAGTAAGAGTGGACAACAGATAGCAGTTCTTGGTGCATTGCACATAGTTTAGGCCAAGCCTCTTCGGGCCTGTTGGATGAAGTAGATTTGGCCCAACATGGAGTCTCCTTTGGAGATGAAGGCATAAACTGGAATACTAAGGGAACCCGGATCTCTCCTTTGATTAGGTAGAGTAAAGAGTGCATAATTTTGAATTCTTTCTTGGCAGATTAGTATACTAGATCTCACACAGTAATTAATTAATTATGTTGCTAGATAAGCTGCGACTGTGAGTACACGATTGTAGTTATAATAGCTACATTGTCCTGTTGGCTTGTGGTTTTATTTACACTAACTCTCAGTAATTGAATCACATATTAATTTACCGCTATGTACTGGGCTGTGGCCTGTCATTATATTCCATATATGTTCGGGTGTGAGCTTAATATGAATGATTAGCATGAATATATGTTCCATATTTACAATTTTTCTTACTGTCAGGTAACTCAGGAGGTCCACTTATTGACTCATATGGCCATGTAATTGGTGTTAATACAGCTACATTCACACGTAAAGGTAATTGTTCACTCAATTTTCTGCAATTCGTATTTCTTCAGTATCAAATCATAAATGGCTCATGACATTTGGTATGCATCTTTTTGTCTTCTGTAATAGAGTACCGCTTTCTCTTTTGTCAGTTGTCAGCTCATACCATACTGTATGCACATCTCGAGAAGGTATACTTTAGTCCTTGTGAAAGTTTTTTTTTTGCGGGAAAAAACTTTTGTTTGGAAGAAACGGAAACTGAACCTTTGAAGAACCAAATACACTATAGTTCTAACAGTTGCCACCGCATTTCATGACTTTTGAGTCATGTTCCTTGACTCCTGTATGACGAAAGGCATGGTTGACAGAAGACTGTCAAGATCGAAATCAATTCTCCCTGTGATGGTATTCCCTAAGCAGCAGGCAAATTGTTATCACCCCATGGTCAAGACCCATGGTGGATGATCACGTCCGGCTTTGCCTTAGTTTGTGGGGAATCTTTGATTTTTCTGTATGAAGTCCCAGGTCATAGTCATACTAAAATGGTGCTATTAACTTGACTATTTGGTGCTCCTTATCCCCCGGAACTTAAAGATAAGTCTATGCAGGTCAAGTGAAACCCCATGCTTCAGTGTTCTGTGTTCACACTATCTATTTCGTGTCGTGCCACTTTTATGCCCCTCAATTTAAGAAAAACAAGCTGTAGTGTTGTACACCTTAACACCTAGAAACATAGTTCCGGATCTCAGATGCGCCGTGATACCTGTGTCTCTGGTATACTTTAAGGAAGAAGATCCCACGAATTGAATTGAGCTTGCATTAATCGTTGCTATATATCATCCGAGCGTGCAAGATACTGTGCAGAAGATGTACTGAACGTTGCTCTGCCAAATCTTCCTTGTGCAGGATCTGGGATCTCATCCGGGGTGAACTTTGCCATCCCCATCGACACCGTCGTACAGTCAGTCCCCAACCTAATTGTATACGGGACCTCTGTGAGCAACAGGTTTTGACGGATCTGCTGTACATTATCCACTTCAATGCATGCTCTCTTTGCTGCGCTCACAGCTCACTATTCGCCAATGTACCTGTCGTCTAAAAAGGATATGAATTATCAGATGAGTCTGGTTAGAGATTCATCCTTCAGAATGATATTTCTTCTTCGTCGTCCATAAAGGGAGTCAAAGAAAGGAACTGCCAGAGAAGAACATAGCGGAGGGTCAATTCGAAGCAACGAGAAACAGAGGAGGGTAAGGGGAACCTGAACATGACACTACGACAGGTGACGTGACTGAGGCTGTCAGGATTAAGAAACCATTCTCTCCAAGATGAATATTCATTCGTATATACGAATAATCGATCGTATTTCATCTCGCTTTCAGTCAAAGCAGGGGGGCCTTTCTGGGTTCTTTGAAATCACTTTCATTTAGCACTGTCAGTTACTAATACATTATGACAGCGAACAGTTTCTCCCTTGCGCCATTTCTCCTCTTATGATTCGAGAGCCCAGGAAACAACAGCCATCATTGAGCAGGAAACAACCATGACTCTGATAGGACACCTACCCCTGACAGATCGATGGATCGATCAATCTGCTCCCTTTCCCAGTTCCGAGCTCCCCCTACATTCCTTTTGCCATCCTCTAAACTTTGTTCATCAACAGGGGGCCCCGGCTGCACGCGCGGACGCTTCTAGAGCCTCCGGCGCTGGCGAGCGGCCGGCCGGCCGGCGGGGCCATGCACCGGCGGCGGGTCCCTGTCCGGCGCATTATTGTGGACGTCGTGTACCGGTCGTGGAGTGGTCGCCTTCGGCCGGCCGCGTCGCCGTCCCAGATATTTCCTCGCTTTCAGCTTAGCCCGTAGCCCCGAGCGGCCGAGCTTGGGAGCTCGTGGCCGTCGCCGGCGCCAGGTGTGCGGCGGCCGCGCTCGTCGCCACATGTGCGCGCTACGAGCACCGAGCCACCGTGGCCCAATGCCTTTAGGAGATTCGTCAGAATCCATAGGGTTGCTACGTCTGAGCGAGCATACAACGGCTTGTAGGCTACTTTCAGGTCCATGTTTGCTTCCATTGCTCCCGAAGTTTCACCCCAATTCGTCCAAAAGCTTGAGCTGACGAGGTGAGGTGGGCAATACGCTATGACACCGAGTTTACAAGTAGGGATGTTACAATTGCTCCACAATATTGACGTGCTAACCAATGGGCGAGAGTCGTAAAAATAAACATTTAAAGAAAAAAAATCACTGGCGTACCAAGATGAACTAAATACGACGACGATGATGGATTCATGATTACTCCGAGCGATGAGTTGACTGCTACGGCATGTTCCAGACCCCTCTTCCATCATGAGGCTTTGAACTCCAGTCCTGTCCCGGGTTGTCCACGCCACGCGTTGCGGCCACATTGTATCGAGTTGAGCTGCTCTCTTGCTAAGTTGCTAGGGACAAATTTGGTAGATCGTGATGCTGGATACTCAAGAATGTTTGCAAATACTTGTCACTTGTTGGGTCATGTATGAGATCAAGCAATAAGGCAAGTTTTTGAAACCTAATAGCTTTGTATTGTGATGAAAAGTATAATATTTCATGGGCGTGGTTGTTTATTTTTTGGCAGGCAACCGCTACTAATCAAGGTGGCAGTCACCTTGACGCCATCACACTAGCTAACTCCTAGTATCTTAGGGGTGGGTGGCCTTTCTTTCACATCTCCACGACGTCCCCAGCATCGTTGTATTTTTTTTTCTCGTACACTGTCTAGTGGTATATGGTTCCGCACCCGAATCACATCTTAAATAGAGGATAACAGATAATTTTTTTTTTGATTCAGATATAAAGTTTCAAACTGAAAATTCGGATTTCAGGCTTGCATGTGGCACTACAAGGTGGAAATTTTGTTAAATTCAATTATTTGGTGTTGGTAGCATTTGGCCATCATTTGTAATAATTGTGGATTGATTGAGGTTGAACTCGGAACTTTCTTCCATTATCTAAAAAATGTGGCACTACAAGTTGCAGCGGTTTTATTTGCAAAACGCTCCAGGAAGTTTAGATTGACGAAAATCTAATCCATTGGCAATGGTCTGAAAAATGTGCCTCGTTACAAGCCTTGATGAGTATGGCCGGTTGCAAACTGTACAAGTAATAGGTGATTGGCTGAACTATATGCCTGTGTATGAACTGGGTTTCTTCACAAGCCGGGTACCTTTGCAGCCACATGTTGCTATAATAACTTGCTACACCCCAAGATTTTCCTCATAATCATGTCATGCTGTGAAGCTGCTTCAGGTCACTTTCTTCTTCTTCAATTCCTACTACTTTAGCTACCTTTCCTTCTGCATTCTGCTGAAAAGTGAAAACGATGGCGTAGAGGAGGCCTGCATCTACACTCGGTAGTCCGTACAAACCAGCTTGGTCCATCTTCTCTCTCAACAGGACTATATTGCATCTAGCTACTGACAGTGACCGTGTCTCATGCAATTCTATGTTTCTTCCTCTGAAGCATTGCCTCATGAATCCGGTGGATTAATCCTCCAAAGTGTAGTCATGAGATATTTATATTTTGTTTGCATTATTCAACATTGGAGATTAATTGGCACCCGCGTTGACAGGTAATTTGCAGTAGTTATATATATTACCTCGTTGCAATGCAACCCGATGCACCCTAGCTCTCGCCTTCTAACTTTAACAGCTTTGTAGAAATATATTTGACAACATCCTTCTCGGAAGGTACAATTCGTTATCAAAACCAAATTCAAAACACCAGAAATTATACAATTATGTTTAAAAATTAGTACAAATATAATTTATCGATATAGTCAGAGGGACTCGAACTGTGATCACTACCACCGCACGACACGGTAGGTGAAACCTCCGAATGGTCGCATGTCACACCCTGACATTTTTTGAATTTCAGGATGCGATTAAAAAGAATAAATAAAAAATAATTTTCTCATAATTTTAAAATTTTTCCCAACATTTATTTTTCTTTATAGGAAATTTAGTATAGGAAAAATAATTATTTATTTTTCTAAAATTAAATAAGGTTGTTCCGTGTGTTGCATTCATACCAATGCATTTTGGTGTTTCATGAGTGCAAAAGTTTCGAAAATGCGATTAGATGATGTCCAGACCCTTCTTTCCAGCTTTTTCTAGAATTTATTCTCCTTTTCCTAGAGCTAAATCTAATTTTTGGAAGGCTCTAGAATCCTTTTCACAAGATCCAAGTATTTTATTTGGACTTCTCATGTCCCAATCTATCTCCAGGATTTTTACTGGAATTTTTGGAGTATTTTTCATGAATTAAATGAATTATCTAGAATTTCTAGATTTTTCTATCATGGGAAATATAATCCTTCTATGGGCCGGGCCCGTGAGCCCGACCCACTCTGGCCCAGCAACCAGCCCACCAAGGTCCATCTGGGCCCATGCGCCGCCGGAGCCCCTGGCCACCGCCGGTCTTGGCTTCCATGCCACGCCTAGGGCCCCGTGCCCTATAAAGCAGCGAGCGCCCACCTCGCCCTGCTGCTGCTGCTCCCGTCGCCCGCAACCTCGCCTCACACGGCCGCCCCACTCACTCCCGCACTTCCCGAGCGCCACACCACCGCCAGCATCGCGCCTCCTGCTTGTGCCACGCGCCTCCGCCGCTAGGCGCCGCCTCGCACCGCCACCCGACCCTGCCGGTTGCACGGCGGCAAGACTTCCCTGTGGTCTGGAGGTTGAAGAAGGTAAGGCAAGTTTACGTTTTAGACCTCGAGGAATCCTATAATTTCTATGGGTTTCCATGAGTCTAGATCCTTTTGCACAAAACCCCTTAGAACCTTATAGATCTGTAGATCCGGCCCAAGTCATGAGCTTTTCTGGATCTAACCCTGAGGATTCGTCTATTCATAGTGACTATTCACTGAGTCTAGAGTTCTTCTCTGCTAGCCCCTGAAGTCTATAGTTAATCGCATCTAGATCCTTCCAATCTTGTTTAGCTCAAAAAATCTATGTTTTAGCTCTGTTTTAATCCGTTCAAGTTGCGTTAAATTCATGAAAACATAAAATACACGTTACTGGTGATGTTTTCCTTCGTGCATGTTTTTGAAAATAAATTTGATATTAATTTGATTAATGCCTGATAAGCATGTGTCTTCTCTAAATAAAAGTTATTTAGAGTATACACCGCTTTTCATAATAAACATCAATTTGATTAATGCTTACTTCATATCCTTTTCTAAATAAAAGCCAATTAGGTTATATATCAGTTTTTCATAAAATTAATGCCTAGTTGAATTTCTTTTCTCAATGAGAATTTAAGTAGGGTTTACATCAGTTTTTCACAATCAATATTAACTTGATTAATACTATTTAAATGAGTTTTCTAAATCAAATTAATATAGAGTTATACCTTGATTTTCATAGTCAAACTTAAATTGATTAATGTTTATTCAATTTGCTTTCTAAATAAAAGTTACATAGGATATATCTTGAGTTTTCATAATTAAATGTTAATTTGGCTAACATAAACATGAATGTGTTTTTGAATTATAATTTGGTTAGTCGAACCCGAATCATAAAGCTATACGCTTACATGTTTACATATACTTTATTTCCGAATTAAATGTTTATTTTTATAAATTGTACTTGAATGTTTATATATAAAATTTGACTAAGCTTTACATAGTCGTTTCATATGTAAATATGACTTGATTAATTCTAACTAAGTATATTTCTCTGAAATATCTTTACATTATTTTCTCAACTAAAATAAATGAAGCATGTAGCTCTTGTCTATTCTTTTTAGAATTCAAATCTCTCTATAGCTTTATCTTTTCGACCATAGTTCCGTTTTAAGTGTTTCTTATGTTCACGTGATCCTAAAATCGAGCCCTATCTTTTAGTACACTCTTTTAAAGCTTTTATTTTATTTTGGTGTATTGTTCTTAGTTGTACCTGTTTGTTTGCTTGTATGTTTATGCCGATGATTGCTTCGAGTAGAAGGATCACTGTTCGAAAGATTTGAAGATTAAGAGTTTCAAGAGAGTAAGAGCCGAAGAGCAGTTAGAGTAATTTTTCGATAGAGAAAGACAGGTGTCCCTAACCACCTACTATCTATGCTTATTAATAATACCATGATAATGCTTAATTGGAATATGGAGAACCACCCGGGAAAATAGTACAACCACAAGAACTAAATGGCTATGATCTTAGCTAATTAATTAGAGATTTTAGTATGGGGTAATCTTACCGAAAGGGTAAGAGGGGGGATTGAGTCGTTGTATAATCCGGTCCTCTTAGGAAAGGAGCTTTGCTAAGACCCTATGCCCACTAGGGAGGTTTATGCGCGCTAGACACCGAAATCTTAGCGGGTTACCACTTACTAGGGAATCTTTGTAAAGGCCTCATAGCGTCCCTTTGCAATCATACCTCGGAAGTGTGGTATTGTGCCTGGCCCGTACAACATGGTTGGGTCTAAAGTACTTTTGAACTTTTACGTGACTTGTGGGTAAAGATGTGCAACCTCTATAGAGTGTAAAACTGATCGATCAACCGTGCTCACGGTCAAGAGCGGCCTGGACCCTCACATGATTAATTAAACTTGAAGATGGACTTAAATAGTTGTTCTGGTTATTTTTGTGGTCTTGCTGAGTACCAACCATAAGTGTACTCACATTTGCTTATTGCTGCTCAGAAGAGGAAGGTGTGTATGAAGTTTTCTGAAGATGATGCTGAGTTCTAGGCGTACGCAGCCCCCCAGTCGATTGCCTGTGAAGTTTGGAGCCTCCGTTACGTGATAGAACTGTATATCTCTGATAGACTCGTAAGTCTTTATTTATAATCCTTTACGTGATACTGTTGCTGTTATTCACTAATGATGTCACTATATGTATGAAACTAGATCCTGACATACATATATTCACTAATGATGTCACTATATGTATGAAACTAGATCCTGACATACATATAGGTAGCACTTGAATTTGTTTTAAAAATCAGGTATCACATCACAAATATCTAGTAACCTTGGGAATAAGGTATGGAGGAAGCTAAGTGTGCGCGTAGGTTCTTCCAACAAGATGATCCAAGGTTTGGCTGCAATAAAATTATGCAGGCGTAGTGGTGTACGTTTGTCTCCGTCAATGGAGGCATGGCCAGGCTCTGTGATTGAGGATGATCTTGCTAGGAAAAGCGAGGCCAGCTAGCGGCCGTGCCCAGCATGGCAGGCACTGCACCAACTTGGCCAGGGGCCCTATCGCCTCGTGCCTCGCGAGCGTCCAGGTCAAGTCACAAGAGGGCGGCCGGCTGCGCGGCACGTGTCGCCACCCCATCCGTCCAGGGAAATCTCGATTCAAGTCTGTTCCCCCCCCCCCCCCACGACATGGTTGAGCTCTATGAAATTCCACGTCACTGAGAAAGGACGCAGACAAGAATGGGAAATATCGTCATGTCAATCCGAAAAATGTCAAATCCTAGAGATGCTTATTCGACTGCTGATTTGATAATAATTGCTTGCACTGATGACGGGGTGCATAGCCCCCTGTGTCTTGTCAGGCCTTGGATTATTGGTAATCTACCTAAATA
>NC_028452.1:49241137-49273030 GCF_000263155.2 Setaria italica | reverse complement strand
GATTCCTCAGTTGGTACTGTCCTATTCAGGTAGTTGGGTATGCTACATCCTCTAGTGAATTGCTTCATTTGGCAATAGAGGAACTTTTCAATCTCTAGCGATCATTTCGTGGCTGAATTTCGGCACTTCAGCATGTGGCCATGTGGGTGAACATGCTATGCTTGTAAATTCTACAAGCCCCTCTTTCGGGCGAAAAAGGAACAAGTGGTGAAGCAAGCCTATGCAATACATGCACCATGCATAGACTTCAGAATTTTAAGCTGATCTATTCCTTGTACCACCTTCAAGATATTCTCAAAAGTTAAAATCATTAAAAGGATGGTTAAATCAATAATCGACTACTTAAGAAGTGAGCGCGGACGGACGCCGAGATGAGAACAGCTCGTTTAGAGGTATTTGACAAACAATTAAGAAATTTCAACTCATTACAACATGTTGATGGCCCTAATTTCTGTGCTTGATTACGATGTGATCAGCTTTCGTTCCTAGTTTCAAGCTACATGCAGCCAATAGGCTACTGTTGCCATTGTACGCAGGAAATAAGATTTGGTTGTCTCACAACACTGACAGCTCCAGTTATAGCCACACGCAATTAGTTGTCAAGGCAAGTCGCTTTTAAGCCAGGTGTGCTCTTAATTGGCATCAAGAGTCTAACATATGGGCGCCAAGTTTCACAACGTGTCCATCTCTAGCTAGATTGTTTCAAACCCAAGCTAGAAAGCATTTGAAGCAAGGATCAGAAACAATGAACCATGCATCAACTTCTGAAAACAGAAGTGCAATTTACCTTTCTGAAGATAAACTAAATAATTGTGCACTTTGACACTTTCTCCGAGTAAACAATGCAAAAGTATCACCACCTGGTAAGCAAATTAGGTTATTGTTAGGTTAAACTACCCTGTCCTTTTTACCTTGCTCCAATCATGTGTATATCATCACAATCGAGTGTGTGCAATGGGGTCAAATGTAAAGATACCTCTCTTGTGGAAGGTAGTCAAGCTATAAGATATGGACGCAAAAGCATGCTGTCTCGTTGCTTGTATGCTTGTGTCCAGTTAAACAATTTCAACAGATGGAGATTGCAGGAGCATGGGTCTTGTACCTTATCTCCTAGGCAGCCATGGATGTGTACGCATGGGATGAGGCAAGCATTATTCAACTTGAGCTTTTACAGATCCATCAAATCAGCCTTTTGATCTCAACATGATATGGTCTGGCTTGCTAGCTATGTTATATGAATGATCGGAATCCAATTTTGTCACATGCTTAAGCGTAGCGTGAGATCTCAACATGATATACGACGCTGAAACAAAGGTTTATTGAAAATAAGTTTTTTCCATAGGTTAAGTACCAGTGGTACTTGCAGGTCTTACCAAAAAAATTAAATAGATTTACACATAATTAAAAGGGTATCATAGTAATTTCTCACTATTTTTACACATAATTAAAAGGGTATCATAGTAATTTCTCACTATTTTTGGAACTTGGTTCCACCAAATTGGTATTTCTTGTTATTTCTCTTTAGGTACTTTCTTTGTTTCCACAGTTCGATTTTGCCATATGAACGGCTCTCATTTTTTCAAGCACTCTAAAATTTCTCAACATCCTAACCATGTACATAATTCTGTAAGAAATTTCTTGTAAGAATACTGAACCATCTATTTTAGCAAGATATATGCACAAATTGGTTAGCTCACAACTTGCATCTTGTTGGTTGAAACAAATCGAAGAATTCGCATTAATAACCTAAACGATCTTCTAACTATTAGTATGGCAACCAAGGTGCCACGTGTTCCTATCAAATCGCTCCAAACGACGACGCCTTAATCTGTTTATTAGGACCAATAGCATCAAAACACGTACCAATGGAAACTTGGTGCTGGACACTTCCAACTTGAGGTGAATGATTTGAAACAACTCAACTCAAGCTGGAGAGTGAATGATTACTGCCTATAGTTGAAATCAAACAAGCTTACTTAGAACTATAGTTTCATGTGACACGAGTATATACACCTAACGTGACAGCTAGGGGGTTAGTAGCAGTATGTCAACGCTTCTCTTCTAGATTATTACAGTTGGGTGATCATACATGTTGGGATAACTACTACAACTCTCCAGCAAAGTTGCAATCAATCATGAGCCAAAAAATTATAAAGTAACAGCTAGAGGTAACTGGTAACCAGTGTGTGGTTATCACTGTTCCTTCAGAACAAATCCAGTCTGCTGCATCAGGATCCCCATGCCTTGCCAAAATTAACAAGAGAATACAAAATAAGGGATTTAGATTCTATCCCCCGGATCGGAGCCATTAAAAAATTTCCGTACTCGCTCAAGATTAAGAGATCACGAGCTCAGAGGTTCAGAAATAGTACTGTAGTGGTACTGTTCGATGTGATCTTCAGTTGATTGCTGAAGTAGATCCTCCATCTCTGCTGCGAACTGCAAGTCTTGAGTCTTGACGTGTGGTTTTATATTTTTGCCGGGAGAGAGAGAAAAAATGATTTAAGAAGTAGTGAAGTGCAATTTTGGATTCTGTTCTACTCAAAATTTAAATTATTCAACCGTTACTTTTTCTTTGCTCGTTCATCTTTTCTCCTTTACGGAGATAGTAAGGTAAAGTTTTCAACATATCAATTCTGAATTCTGCAGGTTTTTCACTTGAAAAATTCAGTCCGTACAGAATTTGCCAGAACAAGTTCAAATTTGACGTTTCAAACAGGGCTAGAGTTTTTGCAGTGGGTCCCATCTCTCCTTGATCAAGTGACCCTCCTCCTCCAACAGCTACAGGACGAGGCGATCTTGGAGCAGGACGTACGCAGAGGACACTTGCAGATAACAAAGCCCAGCCACACCAAAGCTTTTGATTATACAACTCTCGACAATTTTTGCTCTGCATCTTCTTTACTTTATTCCCCACGCACGCGTGCGTGCAAGATCCAACCAAAATCCTCACTCATGGCTGCTACACGTACGATCTCGATCGATCTTGGAGTGCTCATCGTCGTCTCCATTTTTGATGTACAGATCTCCATGTCCCTCTCTGCCTCTCTCTCACCTCACTGTTCTGCCCTGCAATAGCAGACTACCAAGAGGAGCCATCGGAGAAGAAGCTACTCCAGCTACTAGCTACCAGTACAAGAGCAGAACACACACGAACAAAAATATCCAAGGTCCTAGCAGCTAGCAGCATCTACACATGGACATGGCATGGAGCTTGAGCTTGAGAGCTTTGATTTTCATGGCGTCAGGGCGTCATCACTCATCAGGCAGCTGCTGCTTGCTCCATCTCGACCTGCAGCCTGATCTCCCGGTTGAACCTGGTGATGAACTCCTCCACGCGCCGGTTCAGCTCCTCGTCCGACAGCCTCGAGTACTCGCTCTCCTTTTCGTTCTCCTCCTCCGGCGACGGCCGCCTGTCTGTCGCCGCCCGGCGGAGGCGCTTCTCCTCGCTCACCACCACGCTCTTGTCCTGCACGGGGACGAGCGCGTGCGAGTGCGACGGCCTGTGGCCGTGGCCGTGCCGCCGCCTCGTCGCCGCCGGCCTCTCCTCCCGCGCGGCAAGGCTCCGGCTCGCCGTCAGCCTGCTTCTTGGCCTCGTTCCTGGCAAGACCGCGCCGACGTCGACGTTCTTGGTGGCCACGACCTCAGCGGCGGCGGACGACGGGCTTATGATGATCTCCCTGCTCGCCGGTGTGCTCGCCACCACTCGTTCTGCTTGGTCTTCCCTCACGACCAATGCGTACGCGAGGTCGTCGTTCTCGGCGATCACCGGCAGGTGGTCTCCGCCGTGCTCCATCGTCACAACCAAAGCTTGGTCCTGGACGACCACCTCGTCGGAAACGACAGATACGCCGCCCATCGACGCGTGGCCGCTCTTGACGCCCGCCGACGGCTCGCCGCTGGAGACGACGGCGAAGGGGATGCCACCGTCGTCGGCAGATGAGGAGGAGCCGAAGAAGAGCATGCCGGAGTCTGCGGCAATGACGATGATGATGGAGTTGGACATGAGGAACCAGAAGGTGGTGTCCCTGAAGAGGGCGGCCGGCGGGACGTGGAGGAAGGAGACGTAGAGCACCGGCAGCGACATCACCAGCACGGAGATGGACACCGTCCTCATCAGCTGGTGCGGCGGCTTGCCGCTCTGTGGAGGAGGAGGAGGAGCTTCCATGTTCAGGAGAGGGAGCATGAACTTGCTTGCTGTGGCCTGTGGGGATTTGAGGTGCTGGAGCTTGTGCTTGTGTGTGTGGGGTGTGTGTGTGAGAGAGAGAGAGAGGAGGCTTGTAGAATGTTCAGTGCGAGGGAGGGCGTGTGGCATGGGAGCTCCTTTTATAGCAGGGCACAGGGCAAGAGGAGGAAGAAAAAAATTTGGCCTAGAGAAATCAGAGATATGGAACCACTTGTCAAGCAGCCAACGGTGACTGAAATGCATGGCTTTGAGATTTGTGTTGTGGTCCAAACCTTCTCGCTCGCTTCATCTGACGATGGTCACACGAATCTTAAAGTTAATTTAGCGGTACTAGGGATAACGAATGAAGCAGGACAAATGTCAAATACTCCCTCCGTCTTTAAATACATGACGTTTAGAGCATCTTTAAATACATGACGTTTAGAGCAAGGTAGTTATCTTAGATTTGAGGTTCACGTGAAACCCTCTCTACTACCACATCTGTACCACATCTGATCGGCGCTCGCACAAATTCCAAAGCCAATTCAACGATATAAGCATTATAGTCGGTTGCTCATCCCAGTTGCAAAAACAGATTCTTCTATGCTAGTAGTAAATGCTAATTGCTGTGTAGTTGCAGGTTTGTGGTTGTCTTTGTGTGAGAATGATTGGTGTCTAGAGAGTGCAAGCACAGATATTGGGGGCAAGAGTGCCATCACCGGCAGTGGGCTACCAGCCCTTGTAATCCTGTGGCTGGAAGTGTGCATTGCATTGTTGCATTGCCTGAATAGGGAGGGCAGCTGCTGGATTTGGGCATGGAGTACATTTTTTTTTTAAAACGATGTGGTCATGCAATTTGCATAGGCAGGAGCACCCACTGTTTTGGTTTGATGAGACCAGCAGATCGATGGGTCTGTTTGAAGAAGTACATGTTGGCCGGCAGGCCAGGACAGCTACTGGTCATGGTCACTTGGAGGGTTATGGCCCCCATGGAAGTGCAATGGGAGAAAAGAAAAATCATGGCTGTGGCTTCAAAAAGGGAGTTAGGAACACACTTGTGTGTGTCTATCCACACAACCTAACAAGGCTAATGATCCAGGTAGCATGGATCAACTTTGGTCCTCGTTCCTCAAACCATACGGAGCTGGTGTGGATAGGGATGGCAACGGGGCGGGTCGGGGTCGGGTGAAGCTTCCGCGGACCTGCCCTCGAAACCCGAGAATAAAACTCGCTCCAAACCCGAATCTCGTTTCGGGTGACAATGTGCACCCGCCCCCGAAACTTGCGGGTGCCCGAAATCCGAGCAAGACAACAGTTCACAGGCGAGGAGCGGGCGGCCAGCGGCACTCGGGTGAGGGGCGCGGGCGAGGGCCAGACGGTGGAGTGGGTGGAAGAGGATAGGGTTGGGAGAGTTATATATCTAGAGTTTCCAGTTGGGCTACATCTAAATTTTAGGCTGGAATGTAATTCAAGGCCCATGGGTTACCCGCGGGGGGATTAGAAACCCGCCCCCGCCCCGCCCAGTTTCGGGTCCCTGAACCCGCAAACCCACGAGGGGAAAACAGACCTGCCCCCACCCCTATCAGGTATAAAACCCGCGGGTTTCGGATCCAAACCTGCCCGACTGCCATCCCTAGGTGTGGAGATAGGTTATTGGTTGAATTGTGATTAACTTTTTGAAAGGGGATTGCTTTTGCTTTTTGTTTCCTCCCTCTCTTTTTTTATTCCGATGGTTTAGTTTGCTCTATTTTGGGATATTAATTAAAATGATAAGATCAAATTCAATATGTGAGATAGAATGTCACATGACTCTCCATTATCTAAAAAAGAATGTCACATGAGTCCTGAGTTTGCAAAGCCTGAAACATGAAGTAAACCTTCCCGTGTTAATTAGAACGATGTCGATTTGCGGAAACTTCTCAATGAACAACAATCAGCAACCGATCTGAAAGCGTACTTGACGACTCTAAAACCACTCGAAGACAAGGCTCATGACATCTATTACCACGACATGAGACGCCTTTTGCACCGACGGCTACTATTTCACCCATGTGGTTAGCTGCTAGCAAAATAGATGTACTATGAATAAAGTCTCTCGCCAACTTTGCTGAAATTCATAGGGGCAGCTGTGGACACCGAGCAGACTCACACACATCCAATCAGAGTGGGATGCCTCAGCCGATTTGCCACACAGTACAAGTTTTGCAAGTTCGTTGCAGAAACAAAATAAACTAACCTAGCTCTAGGTTGATGAAACCCGTTTGTGTGCACACATCACATAGTCAGTCACTCATCACAGAGCGAGGCCGGGGTCGGTCGAAAAGACCCAGCAGGCGCTGGATTCTCGTGATCAAAAGCCCAAGGGCACTGCTTCTGGTGAGAATGATTGTGAGCAGCAAGGGTTAAGGACAGAGCCAATCAGACAAATTATGAGTAGCAACAGAAAGGTTAGGAGGAGAGAATGATTAAGTTCTAGAGACCAAGGCAATGCAGTTGACATCACCTATAGAATGGGCTCCTTCCTTTGTTTTTTCTCATGATGGATGGATCGACGTACAATAATTGGGCCGGAAACTGAGTATCTGATATTAAAAAAGAAAAACTTGTGTGCTCCATGGAGACAAGTGTCGCTCTATCTAGGGATTAATAATATGATAGCCTACTGTGCCGGAGCTCGCATCCTGGACGTTGGTGTCAATTTGGAAATCCAGGATCCATTTATTTGGATATTTGTAATCTTGAGAATATAAATATTATTTATGTCATTCGCTACTCTCATCCAACTGCCGTGTAATATTTTTAATTGCTTCTATTCCTTCTCGACGAAACACGTGCATAACTTGTGTTTAGGAAAAGAAATCATAATATTTGCATGATAGTTGTTTGAGTATTTCCATCATCATGCATGATGGCGTCGTGCTCAACGAATCTCGACACCATTTTAACGATACATTTTTTTATTTTTTTATTTTTTTTAAAGGGTCCCTTGACCCAGCCTTCTTTGGAGGCTTTTTTAAGCTAGGTTTGAGTATTTAACCTGAGTATTTTTTGCGAAAGAAGAATTATACTAAATTGTAGATGAGTACACCCTCATGTTACCAGCACTCTGAAAAATAAAGATTACCAATGTACCCATAAACTGCTCTTCATCTTTAGGGTAAAAAACATATAGCTTCAAATCTCAATTCCAAGCCTATATGAAGATTCATATGGATGACCGCACATGCAAGCACTCAGCAAACAGAACAGGTGCCTAAAGAACTAAACTAATCTATTTTAATGATACATATAGTGCTAGTACTCCTTGTCCGTACATGCGATTAGGAGGAAAACCAACAAACTAAACTAACCAGCAGTAGTGAAGTAGTAGCAGCTAGCTAGCTGCAGCAATGTATCTGCATTACCGTAACCTCAGGCACGCACGCCACTACGTGTACAGTACGTGCCGGTGAGCCCATGTGGACACACACTGACACAGAGGACGCGTGACAACAAGTGATTGGTTCTTGGTAATCAGCGTGGAGCACAGGTGGCGTCCGGCCAAGTTTTGGTGCGGATATTTGGGCCTGAGCGGGCCACGCATCGTTCGTGGTTAGCACGCGGCGAGCCGCAGGCCGCGCGTACTAATCAACGTGTGTGTGGCTACTCCTTCTAGGTTGTAGTGTCGACGTGATGACGCCCCCTCTGTGATTGGCCCTCAGATTGTAGTGTCGAGGATGATTGAGCTTCCAAAGTCGTCGGATCGTGTTTGCTACTATGTGCTAAACTTTAGCAGCGTCACATCGGATGTTTGGATATTAATTAGGAGAACTAAACATGAGCTAATTATAAAACTAATTGCAGAACACTGTGCTAATTCGCGAGATGAATCTATTAAGTTTAATTAATCCGTCATTAGCAAATGGTTATTGTAGCACCACACTATCAGATCATGGACTAATTAGGCTTAATAGATTCGTCTTGCGAATTAGACTCCATCTGTGCAATTAGTTTTTTAATTAGCCTATATTTAATACTTCTAATTAGCATCAAACATCCAATGTGATAGGTGCTAAACTTTAGTGGGGTGTATCAAACACCCCTTAAGCTTATTATATTAATTATGATCCACGTCACTGGTTCAGTGTGCTGGTTTGCCTCTACGTGCGCGTGATTTGTCGAGGTGGCTTGTCTCCGAATTTCCTATCCATCTTCTTGTAGATACTCCTCCTTTTAAACTGTAGGTCGTTTTGATTTTTTTAGATTCATAGATATTATCTATGAACTAAAAAATCAAAACGACTTACAATTTGGAACGGAGGGATTAGATAGCTAGTATCTATAACCCAACAATTTGGAACGGAGGGATTACATAGCTAGTATCTATAACCCAGCAATAGTTCGATAATTAGCTTATAAGGACCCAACGAACTATCTCAACATTTTAGATGAACTATCTCAACATTTTTTACATAAAAAAGTTAGTGAATGTCAAAAAAAAATATTGAGAAAAAAATGTTGGCAAGTGTAAAAAGAGTTGGTGCATGTAAAAAAATTGTTGAGCAATAATGTTGGCGAATGTAAAAATTTTAAAGAAAAATATTGGTCAATGTCAACCAATGTTGGTAACAATAAAGTTAGATACCGTTTAAAAAATATCAATGAATGTCAACAAACGTTGATGGATGTTAAAAAATTATATGGATGTTAAAAAATTATTGTACATGGGTTTAATATGAGGTTTAAAGATGAATTTCTTATCTACATTCCAGAAGACATATGAGCGCGCAATCAATGAAATATGCAAGTGTTGCCTCTATACCTCACATTCGGCCCACGGCCCACGCTGCCACGCCACGCATCCCCCTAGAGGGTCCATGCACAAACCCTAGCCCCAGCCACCTCTTTCAAATTCAGACTCGCTCACTCACTCTTGCAGTCTCGCTATTCACTCTCGCTTGTCTCCGGTGCCGCCGACCGCCTAGCTCGCCACATATCCCGGCGCCACAAACCGCCTAGCTCGCCACATATACCGTCGCCTTTACTCGACTCGTAGCTCCCTCGTGGTGCTGGAGGCGCTGCAAAGAATACATAACCGCAAGAAGCATAAGCTGCGGGTGGTGCGGGCAACACCCTAGCCTGAGGATGTTGCGGCTAAGGTAACTTTCAACATATTGCTACTCTTGTTTCTCTCCGGATCATGTGTGAACTATGTGGGTTGTGACCTGCGAGTCACCAATCTCTGTGTGCTTGGCGCCTGATTTCATAATGGTTTTATATACAATTCTAACTGACAGATTTCCCTGGAACTCTAAAAAAAACTTCCACATACTGAGGTTTATTATTGAAAGTTTTTCCTTTTCTCATTCCAAGCTATAGTGAAGTAGAAAGAACCACATTTTTTGTTGCCAGTTTCTCAATGTGGATTATATCAAGCAAATATATTTCTCTTGCCTAGCTCTAAAGATCAATCTTTACTTGAGCTTAGGTCCCAAAGCCTTTGTTGGCCCAGCAGATGCTCCGTGTCATCTTCTTATCCGCTGCTAATAGCTTTTTCGCTTGTCGTCTATGTGCAATGCATTGCATTAATTGCATGGATGATGTATCTATCTTGTGTGTGTGTGTATGTGCATGTGTGCATCTTTTTCCGTACGGGTCTCATCTGAGTACGAACGACGAGTATGCTTACGTGGACAAGGCCGGTTTAGGATGACAATCCCATGCTACGTTCCATCCTCCAAATCGCATCGACTCATTATCCGCTAAAAGTCCAGCTCAGCTCGTCTCGTCGCGAGCTCGACCTGGCTCGTTAAGCTCGTGAGCCAGGGCAATAAGCAAGAGCATAAATCAGAAGGCAAAAGATATTGCAACCAAAACAAGCTTCTGGTTCATGCAAAACCACTACAATTTAAACCTTAATTCAAACAAAAAAAAAGACCAATGGATGTCGATGAATCAAGTAGAATCTAGTCTAAAGAACTAAAGAAGCATTTGGATTTTTTTTTATACACACACACGGTTTGTCTAAAGCATGGATGCAGCAGGAGCAGATGCAGACAAGCAGGGAGCGGCCGATTCGCTGCAGGCCGATGGATTAGCAGCGGATGATGTTGCACCTCGTCTTGCTCCCAGTCCCAGCTCCCCCATGAACTGGCACTTGGTGGTCGGGACTGGCAGAAATCGGCACGGCAACCGCACCAGAGCAACACGCTCTCTCGGCGGCGGCGTCAGCGTGCAGTGGATGCGAGATCCAGGCCGCGCCGCCGCTGAGTGCTGCGACAGGCGAGAGGGGCAGAGGGTGCCCTTGCATTGGAGGGTTGGGCTGCGCTGCAGAGATCCTGGGCTGGGCTGCTGGCTATTAGAGCGTTGGACTGTTTAGCGCTGGTCTGTAAAGCAAAATGCGAAAATGCTTCTTGTAAAGCAAACTACTAGGCCCGTGTATTATATTTTTTATTTTTAGTCGTACATATTTTTAAGTAAATTTCCGATTCTTCAAAACCTTAAGAAAGTTTGTTTTATTTCTAAACCATTTATCGCAAGTCAGTGACAAGTATTTCTAACTATTATAGTAGCATCTTAGTTTATTTCTAAACATTTTGAATTGTTGCTGGAATTATCTGGCATTTTTGTGTCTTACTTGAATTCCACCTGTGGAGTTTAGTTGGATTTCCTCTGTAATATGGAAACGACAAATAATTTCCAAATTCCTTTTCTTCTTTGGACTGAATCCCCCCGTACCGGCGGCCTATACTCCCCTCTCTACTGGGCCGTAAAGTGCAATCAAAGCCCGCGCAGATGGATCAGGTCCATCCAAAAACAGGAGGGCGGAGGCCGGGCGATGGAACCGAGGCTCGCACCCACCCATCTGCACCCGGTCCACATACGCCTCCCCGTGGGCCGTCGTGAGCTAACCGTCGGCCTCCTCGCATCTCCGCCGTCCAAGTGGGACCCCGACCTCTCGGTGCATAGACCCCGTGCACGGAAGAGCTCCCTCTATCCGCCCTCCCCCCCCCTCGCCGCCGAGAAGAAGCTGCTCGTCGCGTCGCCTCGTGCTCTCCGCCTCCCCCACCTCGCTTCCTCCTCCGCGCCCCCTTCGCCGAGGCCACAGCGTGAGCGTATAAAGCGCCGCCCCCACCGCGCGCGTCCGCACCGCCACCGCCACCTCCACCTCCAACGCCGTCGCCGCCGCCCGACCCCTCTGCTAGCGCGAGACGAGACGGGACCAATGGCGGCCGCTGCGTCCTCCACGCTGCACGGCGTCGGCGCCGTAGCCTCCGCCAAGCCCAGATCCGCCGCCCCAGGTACGCACGCCTCCGCGAGACCTCCCCCGACTGTCCCCTCCAGCGGTTCGTGGGGCTTCTCGCACCCCGCGCGAACCGGGCTGACGAAGCGGCCAGCGACTGACTGACCGAACCGATTCTCGCTTCGCATCGTTTCTGCAGCGGCGGCGAGGAGGAGCGTGCGCGTGGCCGCGGCGGCGAAGGGAGGAGCGGGCTCGGCGCGAGGCAGGCTGGTGGCTCGCAACGCCGTTGCAGTTACGTGCTGGCTTCATCCTCGCTTATCTGTGATGTGCTCGCGCTTGCAGCGTTGCGCTGATTTATTTGCTCTGTGGTATGTGCAGGCGAAGGCGGATGAGGCGGCCGCCGAAGCGGGATCCAAGTCTGGCGGGTAAGATTCTGAGATGTGTGCTGCCAACCTGAATTCAAATCTATCATAATTGGGTTAGTGCAAAAAATTCGGGTTGGTTTAGACGTCACTATGAAATTTAGCCTCGGATCCACCGTGTGAGCAGGCATAGCTTTCCTGGTTGCTGTCTATTGTCAATGGCTTTTGATTTATAATCAATGATAGACTCGTATTAGCCCTGTGTTTTTCAGCTGAAATGGATGCTGGCATGCTGTTAGTCTCAAATTTTACTCCTTAGATGCTGCTTCCCACATATACTTTAGCTTCGGTGGGAGTAATATTGGAATTGTGTGATTTAGATGTTCAATCCCATTAACTGGGATCTGGGAGAGGTGAGCAGAGAAAAGTAAGGCTGGGCTTTATTTCTTAATTTAATGCTTTTGCAACTTATAAACTTGGAATTGGGTACAAATTGGATAGACTGAACTCCACCAGGTGGATTTGCTCAGTAACTGTGGTAATCATGACCATCTTCTAATCAAATAATCAATCCATGTTTGAGAAATCCCAGTTTGAGTAGATACAAATTTGATGTGGTTCTCGGTAATCAGAACAATAATAGCAGCTTTATGATATATCCTCAATGAACACTGCCTTTTACCTGCAAGCAAGAAGCAAATGTTTGGTGATTTCTATCTAGCTAAGTTGGAATGTAAAACTGGTGGATTGGATCCTACTGGTTAACCAGTAGAATATTAGAATTATAACAATTTGTTCTATGCCATATGTTATATAATGGTCAACTAGAGCATTCTTATTGGCAGTAGAGCTTAAATTCTATGCTGGTATATGGTTCTTGGTTTCTTTGAAACTTGCGTAGACTTCTTTCCTTTGAGTTTAATGCAAATATGGTATCAGGAGATTTGACATCTGACCAAGTGACCATTATTTGCGCTACATTTGATGAGGTTTAATCCAAAAGAGTTTAAACACTGTCAATTCCTGCATGGTGCGTAGACCCTTTTATTTATTTTATTTTTTGGCGTTAGAAATGAACTCGCCTTCAGAATACCCCAAATGTAGTTAAGTGATTGGTTAGAAACATAAAAGTGCCTATTTCTTTAAGCGAAATTTGATGACAAGTTTTAGACTCCTGTTCGATTTGGGTCATATTACCTGGTGCTTGTATCTAGCAGTACCAAACAAACCTGTCTTCATGATTATGTCCCTGATTCATTAAGACTCCTGTTCTGCAAAACTTGTGTTTGGTGTGTTGGTGTGTGTAGGTGTCAGGCTGACAGTGTGGTGTCCTTTTTCAATTTGTACTTTTTCCTTCTTAAATGAAATGATGTGCAGCTCTCCAGCATATTCGAGAAAAAAATTGAACTGCTTCAAAGTCTACTAGCAGGGGACAATCTTGAACCTTGCTAGACTCACTAAACTTGATACTCAACCATGAACATTGGAACACTGGCAAAAGAACAGCGTACACTAGTTTTTGAACCAATCACTGTACTGCAGTTGCCAGCAGTATTGCAATCAGAAACCTGTTTACCTTGTTAAGCTCTGCTGCAGTAATAAAAAATATGCTACTGGCCTACTGGTTAAAGACATAAAATGAACATAGAATCTTGTTCTCTGAACTGCAATTTGTGTCATATGATGGCTATTGTTGCCTCTATGGATACAGGATGTTGAAATTCAGTTTGTGTTTGATTTCTGTTTCTTGTGATGATCTACATATACCTGATTATGTTGACTTTTTCTTATGTTTAGCCATGAGTTGCTGATGTTTGAGGCCCTTCGTGAAGCCTTGATAGAAGAGATGAATTTGGATCCAACAGTGTGTGTCATGGGTGAAGATGTTGGTCACTATGGAGGTTCATATAAGGTGACCAAGGGCTTGGCTGAGATGTTTGGAGATCTTCGGGTTCTTGATACACCTATTGCTGAGAACTCTTTCACTGGCATGGGAGTTGGAGCAGCAATGAAAGGGCTCAGGCCAGTTGTTGAAGGCATGAACATGGGTTTCCTTCTCCTTGCCTACAATCAGATCTCGAACAACTGTGGAATGCTTCACTACACTTCAGGTGGTCAGTTCAAGATCCCGGTTGTGATCCGAGGCCCTGGTGGTGTTGGTCGTCAGCTCGGTGCTGAGCACTCACAGCGTCTTGAGTCATACTTCCAGTCAATTCCTGGCCTTCAAATGGTTGCTTGCTCTACTCCTTACAATGCGAAGGGCCTGATGAAGGCAGCTATAAGGAGCGAGAACCCTGTGGTGCTGTTCGAGCACGTCCTCCTGTACAACCTGAAGGAGAAAATCCCAGATGAGGAATACATCTGCTGCCTGGAGGAGGCTGAGATGGTGCGCCCAGGTGAGCACGTGACCATCCTCACGTACTCCCGCATGAGGTACCATGTGATGCAGGCTGCCAAGACCCTGGTGAACAAAGGGTACGACCCTGAGGTCATTGACATCAGGTCGCTGAAGCCGTTTGATCTGCACACGATCGGTAACTCCATCAAGAAGACCCACCGCGTGCTGATCGTGGAGGAGTGCATGCGGACGGGTGGCATCGGCGCCAGCCTGAGGTCCGCCATCATTGACAACTTCTGGGACTACCTGGACGCACCCATCATGTGCCTGTCATCACAGGACGTGCCGACCCCGTACGCCGCAACTCTGGAGGACGCCACCGTGGTGCAGCCTGCACAGATCGTGGCGGCTGTCGAGCAGATCTGCCAATGATCGCAGTATCACGACATTGCTAAGTTACATCGTTTGTGGATTCGTAAACACCGTGTTCTATTTGTTTTGCTATGTAGCGACACTTGATTGTGGCGTAGACATATGTTCTATTTCCCAGTGGTGCATATTTTGCAAAATTCAATGCCCTGTGCTGGTCCTTGTTCTCCAATGTTAGGTTTGAGCATTTGTTTGCCACTTTGCCAGTGATCAGTTCCCATAAACATTCTGGGGGTATAGTGACAGCCTTTAATACGTATGAGAGTTGATTCCATCCGCTGAAGTTTACACTCCTGCATCTGCTGATTGCATCTCTGCACTGACGCGCTGTGGCTAGTGAATACTGACACGGTACCGGGAGCTTCTACTACCTCTTTTTTTTTTTTGGCATGTTTTGCCTGATTTCGGCGATTCTTTTAGTTTCTATGAACTTTGCATTGTTCAACGTGTATCTTGTGCTGGCAATGTTTCATTTCACGAAGTTCAACGTGCATCTTGTTCTGGCAATGGTGCATTTCACAAGCTTACAGGAAGAATAGGTAGGTGGCCAGTGACAATGCGAGCTGCCATGGTGAGCAGAAGCAGCAGATCGTGATGCATGCACGGGATTGGTCGGTCCATGTGTTCTTTAGTTTTTATCCAAAAACATTTTTTTTAACTCAAACGAAGCAACAGTTTACTCTTACAGAGGGGATGTGCATGCATTGCAAGAAGGGCACACAGGTCGACGCCAGAGAAAGATTTCACATCAACTTGACGCGGATTGACGCAGCAGCCTGCAGCTGAACGAACACGGCCAAACTATCTTCAGTAAAAAGCACTACTAGAGTAGTAGACTAGTAGCAGTAAAAACTGGAAAAGGAAAAAATCTTACTGCTAGCATGTGAGGACTGAGGAGCAAAGTTACCACGAGTGCTGGCAAGGCTTGTCGTTAATGGTAACGGCTGCCCGCGGGATCCATAGCCATATGTGGGCATAGTCGTAGGAGGACACCACAAATCCGGCCTCAGAGGCCCAGTCAGTGGCCGTTAACATCCTAAACTCAGCCCACGTTGTGCTAATACCCAAGAAATCAGTACCAACTAAGATTTCTGATTACAGGCCAATTAGCCTAACAAGTAGCATAGCAAAGATCATTTCAAAAATACTAGCCAACAGATTATCTCACTCTTTAAATGACCGGTGTAAAGAAACCAAAGTGCTTTCATAAAGAAAAAAGTATACATGACAATTTCCTTTACACTCAAAACTTGATCAGAGAACTACACAGGGCACACAGGCCGGCTCTTTTTCTTAAACTTGACATTGCCAAAGCTTTTGACTCGGTGAGGTGGGATTACTTGCTAGAAGTCATGGACAATATGGGGTTTGGCACACGATGGAGAGAATGGGTCACTATCCTACTGCACACTGCATCTTCTTCAGTTTTAGTCAATGGATCTCAAACAACAAAATTCAGACATAAGAAGGGATTGAGACAAGGTGACCCACTATCTCCAATGTTGTTCATCATAGCACTGGAACCACTGCAGAAACTGTTGTCCATGGCTGAGCAATGCAATGCATTATCTCCTATTACTAGTAGAGCAGCCAAAATAAGACTTAGCTTGTATGCTGATGACGCTGCAGTGTTTGTTAACCCTGTCAAGGAGGAAATTGACACCATTTCAGTCATCTTCGACACATTTGGCAAAGTTTCAGGACTTCAAATCAACATTGCCAAGAGTGCAGCATACCCAATTCGGTGTGAAGGAGTCCCAATGGAGGAGGTTCTGCAAAACTTGCCTTGTCAGCTCAAAAACTTTCCATGCACCTACTTGGGCATACCACTGAGCCTCAGAAGAATAAGAAGACTTGAAGTTCAGCCCCTAATTGACAAGATTGCTGCCAAACAACCGGCCTGGAAAGGAAAACTCCTTGACAAGGCAGGTAGATTGACTCTAGTAAGATTAGTGCTCACAGCTATGCCTATTTACTTCCTATCGGACTTTTCATTGCCAAAATGGCCTCTAAAAAAGATAGATAAGTTGAGAAGAGGTTTCCTATGGAAAGGGTCTGAAAGTGCATAGGGAGGACATTGTCTCGTAAGGTGGAACAAAGTCATGCTGCCAAAGAACAAAGGTGGATTAGGAATCTTGGATCTCGACCTTTTCAGCAGGGCTTTGAGGCTGAGATGGCTGTGGTTTGAGTGGAAGGAAGAGGACAGGCCGTGGGTAGGGACCATAACACCTTGGAGCAACGTTGATTGAGAACTGTTTAGAGCAAGCATTGTTGCCACACTTGGTAATGGGAACCGTGCTAAATTCTGGTAGTGCAATTGGCTTGATGGCAAAGCACTGATGGATGTTGCTCCAGATCTTTACAAACTGGCTTGGAGGAAGAACATATCAATTAAAGACGAGCTGCATAACCACAACTGGACAAGAGGGTTGTGGAGGATGAATTCAGTGCAACAAATGAGTCAGTTTGTTACTTTGTGGGATATGGTGCAGAATATCCAGTTAAATGATGATGAAGACACCATTAGCTAGAAATGGATTTCAAATGGGATTTATACTTCCAAGTCTGCGTACCTGGCACAGTTACAAGGAACTTATTCATCCTTTCATGCAAGAACTATCTGGACAGCTCATACTGAATCTAAACTCAAGTTCTTTGCATGGTTGTTAGTACAAAACAAAATACTGACAGCTGACAAGCTCATAGCTAGGAACTAGCCCTGCTCTCCAATCTGTCCTCTTTGTGATCAAGCTCCAGAATCAGCCTTACACTTATACCTGCTTTGCCCATCTGCGAAAGAAGTCTGGCTGCTGGTGTCTAATTGAACAAGCATAGCTGCAATAGCATAGGGGGGTGACGATGAAGACATGGAGCAATGGTGGAATAGATCCATGGAGTAGTTCAATGATAGGAGGTGAAGATCCATTGCGGCGATTATGATGTACACGACATGGCACATTTGGAAGGAAAGAAACTGTAGAGTGTTTGACAACAACAATCTAAGAAGACATCAATTTGCACTGTCAAGCTTGCGGGAAACCACTGCTCGCAGACGAGATCGTTGTATCGTAACGTTGTTGATTTCAGCGTCGTTCTTAGTGTTTATTGGTGTTTCAGAATCTATTTCCTTTTATGTAATTTATAGCCTTATGTAATCTGAACTCTTCTTCTCCTTAAATGAAAGGCAATGCTCCTAACCGCTAATGGTTTAAAAAAATAACATATATAAGCAACAAGCACAGCTAAACTACACATAGTGTATTCGAAATCAAATTTATCACGATGACACAAAAGAAGAAAAATAAATCCAAAGTTCCAAACTCCAAATGACTAAATTAACTAAGTAATACCATTTAATTCGAGGCCAACTAGACACCCGCGGGTGAAAGCTAATGCTGTCCCAACCCTAATCTATTAAAACCCATGGGTGCGGTCTGGCACTTGCATGCACCTACCTATATCCTTGTGGGTCCTATATCCTTGTGGGTGTGTCACCGTGTATCACGTGGTAGAGCTAGGGGGGCATGCCCCCTAATGCTTCATTATTTTTACTATAGGTCATTAGATTAAGGGTTTATTTGGATCCAAGTGCTAATGGGTGAAAGTGCTAAAGTTTAACAGCATCCCGCATTAGCTCATCCAAACATGAGTGCTAATGGGAGTGCTAGACTTTAGTCCCCCCCCCCCCCCCCCAGTGTAAAATAGGAGGTAAGTGCTTTTTACAAAAAGGGGAGGTGAGGAGATAAGGGCAAAAGTAATATTTTATGAATTTTAGCTCTATCCATTAGCCATGTCTTCAAGTGGGAGTGCTAATGAGTAGAAGTGCTAAACTTTAGTAATAGCCCATGCAGACAGGCTTAGGAAAAAAGAACTAATGTTCTAGCGTTTGCTGCCCCCGTCTCCCAATCCGAACTCCATCCCTGCGTAGGTCTGACCGTCGCTATGCGATAGGCTAGCCCGTATCAAAGTGGCGGAACTTGAATGTTGCATCTACGAGCTTGTGCATTTTCAGAAAGTGTACCTATGGGCTATTGCTATGTTTTGATATTAACTTAATCATTTTGATGAGCATCTGTGAACGATCGTATGGTGGGCACCCATAATCTAAAATGTAAGTTGCTTTAAGCAGACTGCTCTACTTTTAAATGATAATCGCCTCTCTGACAACTAATCAGTGTACGCACGATCGAGTCGTCATTCATCAAGATGCTATAGAAAAGACAGTTTATGAGCGAAGAATAAAGTTAGGGTGAACTGCGGTTGGAAATGTGACTTTCGTTACCTCACATTAGCAAAGTATGAAGACCATAGTGAATGCGTCGTTGTACACCGGCGCACGATGAGCTGCGCCGGAGAGCTAGCGGACCGTACGGCAACCGGAGGCTGGTGTCCGAGCTGGCGAGGTGGCGAGTGCCACGTCTGTAACCTTTGGTGTCAGAGCCCTGTCTCCTCTTGGCGGCTTGCGCGGGGCCGTACGGCCGGCGGAATCTGTAGACTCAGCAGTGCCCTCTACTGCAGCTCGACAGCTAGTGCCATGACCTGCTGCCAGCACTCCGGCCAGTCAGCAGTGCGCTATGACATGAACTCGTGACACTAGCGGATCTAAAATTTTATCACAGGGTATGCTAAAAAAAATCTCATGCAATTTGATAAAATTATTTAAAATTTGGTAAAATCATATTCTAATTTGGTAAACCACATGCACTAAATAACATGATAAATCTTAAATTCAAAGATTAAGCTAGAAACAATAACAAATCATAATATAAATAGTTCAAATGAAATACGGATAGTTCGAAATATAGCACAAAAAAAGCTTACAATATTACTTGTCTATTTTGTTTACCCACCGCTTTTTGAATGACATGAATGGCTTGATTATATCATCTTCATTCACTTGGAAGAAAATATCCCGCTCAATGAATATGACTAGACAATCGTCCAAAACACTATCACCTAGCTTATTCCTTGACTTTTTTTTCACTATAACCAATGCAAAAAATACCCTTTCAACACTCGCTGTTGCCACTAGTAAAAGCAATATCAATTTGATAAGCAAGTAAATCATATCATACACTTTGTGCCTTCGTGTTTGAACAAGCTTAATCGAGAGATCAACGATGTTGTCTAGACCCTTGAGGCTATCATCTCGTCGCATATCATCAATATAATTATCAAGTTGCAATTCAAGTTTTAGCAAATCATTGTTGGAGAAATCCTTAGGATAAAATTCAGCCAATCTACGTACCTTTTGTGCATCAAACGAAGCAAATGAATTGGAAGGACTGAAGGTTGACATACAAGAAAGTTACTCCATATTGATCTTATCAAACCGATTATCAAGCTCTTGACTAATTTGATCAATGACACCAATATATACTTCTCTTCTAAAATAGTCATCATTTGTTTGGTTTCGGGCATGACCATACCTTGCTGATTTTCCATATAATCACATTGAGAACTGGACTCATCAATGATGCCTAAAATTGATTGAAGCCGTGCACGTGGGTAGGCCCGGTGGGATATCGTCGACTCCTCGAGGCAGAGGCAAGTTACACCGCATAGCCGAATCGTCAAGCGTCGGGTGTATACCAGGTAAATTGATTGTTATTTTTTTACAAATAAAATATATATTATATTTCACTTATAGCTGGATCCCAGGGTATGCTGTGGCCCACCCGGCATACCCTATGGGTCCGCCCGTGACTCACGAAGAGAGGACGGAGTGGACAGATAGCAAAAGTGGAGTCATCGTGGACGAAGGCAGAGAAGAGATTGATCGCCATGGCTGGCACCTTGAGCATGCGGCTGTTACTGCCAATTGTGCCATGGCTGGCCTTCAGGTTCATTGATTGAATTGGCTGGGAACGAAGAGCAGTGGCACTGAAAAGCATCGGCAGTGGCAGAGGTGAGAGATCCGCATGTCATTGGATCGGCAGATCTCCGGACACGACGAGACGTCTGCTTTTTTGTTTGTTGGGGGAAAAAATGAATGCACCCATCATGCAAACCCCTGCTCTCTTCATCTCCGATCCTTGATTACAACGGAGAATTGGTTACCACATGCATTCTCAGTGCTTCGATGAGATGCTACGGCATCCAAGAATACGGGCGTATCCCGTATCCGCAGGAGGAGAACTGAACAGGTCACGTGGCGACAAATTGAAGCAGATTGCGGTGGTCATGGGGAGATCATTCAGCTCAGGACGCAGAAACCAACAGCTGGGGAGCAACAGCAGAGCCTGCAGGAAAGCTAAGGGCGGTCACTGTGATGTGGGCCAGACTCATGTGGAGTGGAGTACTGAGTAGTGGGCCCTGTACTAGCAGGCAGTCAGCAGAGAGTAGTGTTACTGATAATTGATGATACGGCATGCTAACTACTGATCATTATATTGGAGGCTTGCATGCATTGGAGCACCGGCGTCACAACTCCATCTGTTTATAAACACATAATTTGTTTGCTCTTCTTTGTAAAGCTAATCAACATTAACATCTGTACAGTACAATCCGCCTTTGCGTTGAACTCTTATCATCATCATAGCGGTGTTATTGCCAATGGTGTAATGGGATGCTCCAAAGTCCAAATGCATGCTGTTGTGTCGTTGATGTGGGCTTGATCGATGAGAGGGTGTCCATATGACTTGCATGAGTAGTCCGAGACTGGAATCGGCACCATTGGTGGTGTTTGGCTATTGCCACACCTATATTGGCACAAGTTGTTGATGTGGCCTCCATCATCTCCACCATCTGAGTTAGCAGCAATTGAGGTCCACATTAACATAACGGAGGAACATGACAAGCAACTTTGGAT
Organism: Setaria italica; assembly: GCF_000263155.2. Classification (NCBI taxonomy): domain Eukaryota; kingdom Viridiplantae; phylum Streptophyta; class Magnoliopsida; order Poales; family Poaceae; genus Setaria; species Setaria italica. The sequence goes on along the minus strand of NC_028452.1, from coordinate 49,251,703 downwards.
CCACTCAGCTAATCCATTAGCTAGCTAGTTTAGAAAAGATTTAACTGGATCCACCTTAATTAGCTGAAATTAGCTAGTACCTATTAATTAGCTGGCACCTGGTTTCATGTCCATCTATGATTTCAACCAACAAAAACAAATTACTTGTAGAAAGAGGCGTATGGGATATTACCAGTGGCGGAGGGAGGGGGGCGCCCAGGGGCCAGCCCCCCCTATGGTTTGGATTTTTTTTCACTATAAATTTTGAATTTGATCAAATCTTGAGCAAACTTAGCACTGCTGGCCCCCCTGACAATGAAAGAAAAGGGGATTCCTGGCTACTTACTACAAACGGTTTGTTTCTAAAACTGTTCATGAAATCTCTAGTCTTTCCACCTGGTACGAGTTATGGTTCTTGGTGAGACTGTGGACGATAATGTTATCACATTCCATTCTTTTGATTAACCAATTGCGATATCTTGCATTGTCACCCTTGTGGCGCTTTTCGTAGTAATGCACTTGCGTCGCCATATGTGAGTCGTTGTTGATCAGTTTCACTACTTAAGTTTTATTGAAGAAGCGTGTTTTGTTTTCCAAGGAAAAAAAGAGAAAAAATGTAATGGTTTGTGCACTATTCGTGCATGGTGTCCATGCATGCATGATAGCAAATGACTTAACAATGTGAAAGTGAAGCGATTAATTTGTGTCATGTCTAAATATTAGGTTGCACAGATGAAATCTCGACACATGAATGGTGCTCCAGCAAAATTGGGCCCACGTATCGAGTTTAGATCTTTGGGAAGGAAGTGGCAACGTACGATGTTCCATAATTGTCCGACCCACAGTGTTGACCATCTGAAAAGCACTGCTACTGTTAAGTTGAATTGCATTTTTTTAGTCCGTGTAATTCCTTTTCATAACTGTTACAAAAACTCACCGAGAATCCAATAACTAGTGAAATGAAAGTGTATTTCCCAAGTTTTAAGCATCAACTAACGCATCGGAATCCCAGCAAGAAAAGGCCACAAGAACAGTGCGCCCTATTCACCATCATTTTTTTTTCATGTTACCAAATATTACCTGGTCAGGCAAAACTTTTGTGACAACTGTCAAAAACATTCTTCAGTCCACGATAATTGGGTACTTCTTGGAAACTTGGAAGACTGAGAAGCTCTTGATCGACAGCTCAATGGAGAGATCAATAAAGCATTGGCAGTAGATTTCACATACTAAATTAACCAAACACCATTTTTTAGATTAAGGAAAATGTTCCAGTCTCCGCAATCAGAAACTGAAAGCTTTGCAGCTGTAAAATAACCAAACACCATAGAAGCATTGGCTTAAAACATTACACATGTGTTCCAAAGTGTGCCACAATTCCCTGGCCCCAGTCCCCAACAAACTGTACCCCAAGCAGGCCGCAGGGCAGAGGCAGCATCATGCAACTGGACAACAGCTTGAGAACAAACATTTTCAATAGACCGTTGTGCAATCGGCACAAGTACGTACTTTACACACTAGTTTAGAAAATGGCAACAAAAAGAAACAAAGAGAAATCAAAAGTACAAAATAATACCTCACGCATTCAACATGAGCAACTCAGTACTTAGTAGGTAGCTAGAGCTTGAGATTGAGATCAACATGCCTCTGCTTCTCGTCCCCGCCAAGCGTACACGATCGGCCGCCCTCCGCATACCACCACCCTGATAAACCACTACCATCACCATCCGTGGCGTAACGAGGCCCTCCAAATGTTGCCGCATCATCGCGGTGTACTGTGCGTTGGGAACGGCACGAGTGCGAGACATGGATGGGCACCACCGTAGGAGATGTTTGGCTAATCGGCGTAACTATGTTGGGCACGGTGGACGTCTCCGGCGAGAGGTAGAGGTGAGCGTTCCATCCGACGCTCCTCTCTTTCTTGTGTGCATTCTGGTGTCCCCCTAGCGCCTGCGACTTGAGGAACTTCTTGTTGCAGAAGAGGCAAGGGAAGAGCCTCACACCACCTCTGCCGCTGCCACCACCTCCTCCTCCATCAACACTGCCATTACCAGTAGCCGCGATCGCGGCGGCATTGTCAGGGGAGGAGGGTTGCGGCGAGGTCGGGCCCAGCGTCAGCGGCGAGGTCGGGCCCAGCGTCAGCGACAGGTTGACGATGTAGTCGTCGTCGTCATAGGTGGCCGTGGCTAGAGATGAAGGAGGCGCCTCCATTGGAGAGCACGGCGAGCTCTGTCTGAAATGAAGCTTCTTTGAGAGAGGCTGCGCTCTAGGATCAATGGAGAAGGGTGGTGCGAGCTGCTGCTTCCATGAGCGACCTGAGCTTGAGCTCTTGTTGGGTCTGGATGGCGAATGAGTGTGCTATGATTTTTGTGAAGGATCGGATCGGAGGAGGTATATAATAGGGAAGGATAGCCAAGGATTGTGGCAGAAATGGCAAGCCCACCATGTCCTAATTCTGAAGTCGCATTATTGCAAGGGTGAACACTGCGTCCAACCACGGTGGAGCCCACGCCAAACAGCCATGGGAAAGACGACAAGCAAGTTTGGTGCTTAGGGGGTGCTTGGTAAGTTTGGTGCTTAGAGGGTGTTTGGTTTTTTTGACCTTTTAAAATTCCTGTCACATCGAATGTTTAGATACTAATTAGGAGTATTAAGCATAGATTAATTATAAAACTAATTGCACAGATGAAGACTAATTTGTGAGACGAATCTATTAAGCCTAAGTAGTCCATGGTTTGACAATATGGTGCTACAGTAAACATGTGCTTAATAGATTCGTCTCGTGAATTAGCCTCCATCTATGTAATTAGTTTTATAATTAGCTCATGTTTAGTTCTCCTAATTAACGTCCGAATATTCAATGTGACATGAATTTTAATCCGAACTAAAGAACCAAACACCCCTTGCTCTCACCCAAAAGGAGCTCGAGATCATTGCCACAGAGATCATAGTTGGTGGTAATCAATATCACACTCATGTACTGTGTAGTTGCAGGTCCTCCACATGTGATGTTCCAAACTTGCCACGAACAAAATATACATAGGTAACGACATGTGATACGGTAACATGTGAAAAATAATTATGGGTTGGGGTAAGTTAATAGATGGTTTAGTTACGCTTTCGTTCTTGCTTCGTGTAAAATGATGTTACCATCACCAATCTCTAATTTTCCAATGCAAGTTTACTCGAAAATGTCGAGCTCGTGCTCTCATTGTCGATCAGCTTTCCGAGCACAGTACACATCATTGTAGAGCATGGAGCATATCACACTAGTTGGGAGTTGGGACAGTAGTTATCAGTGATTAAAGAAGCAATTCTTAGCTAGTGTGTGGATCCCATGCATGCATGCTTTGTGATGTGAACAATGTATAATCCTTTTTTTTATTACGTGACACAATAGTAAAAATCATCAACAGAGGAATGTTACTGGCCATGACACGTACGGCAAAGTTGAGAGGTGGTCGTCGTTAGCGGAAAAGGAAGAACACAGAGCATATGTGCACTGGTCTTTCGCAACCTTTCAGACCTCTTCTCCTTTCTCGCGTCACGTCCGGAGCCCCAGACCCGAATGTTCATGTGAGCATGTCCGGCCAAGGAGAGCAGGCTTGTGAAGTGTGTGATTGGTCAGGGGCAGCTACCAAGGAGCACGTGCGAGCGTGCCGCGTGGTGTCGGCACATAATAGGGATCCCCAACAGGAGCGGTTTCGATCTCAAAGGGTAAAGGAACCAACAAAACCTGTGAAAACTACTGCTCGGCTTTGCCTTTGATGATGAGAGGGGTCCAAGGCCATGTTCTCTCCTCACATCAGCATCTTTGAACTTTGATCAGGTAGGTGTACATGGTGATACTTTGTAGAGAAAATGGTTGGGGTACTTTTACAATGTTTTTCTAAGATTCGATGATTTTTATCCTTTGAAAGATGGTAAAAGGCTTTTGAGTATTGTCCACCAGTATGCAATGCAAGCATACGGCCGGGTTTGAGCCTTGGTGGGCGTGCTATGGAGTTTGCAGGTAGGTTAGGTCCTTTTTTTTGTTTCAAATTCAGATTGTGAAAAGGCAGCTTTTAATTATAAGCTGACTTGTGAAGGAACAGGGCAGATTCTTGTTCTCAACCCCTACAATTTACCAATCTAGATTATCACAGTACCCTCCACATGTATAAGTAACACAATAAAGTCAAACAACCATCAACTTTTTTGGACTATCAAGATTTTCACAATTCTCCCTCTTCTTTTTAATATAATCGGCAGCTCTACTGCCCGGTTCGTTTCGAAAAAAAAGATTTTCACAATTCTATCACTAATTCTTCTTTCGAGAGTAGTAGACTTGCGTTTCGATAGTGAGACGACCATGCAAAGATTGGATGTGCATATATGTGTGTCCATATAGATGAATATAGGTGAACACTTGTATCTCTAATAACGTACCAAAAAAACAGTTTGAGGATGTCCAAGGAGATCGATCGAGGATAGACAGAACAATAGGGATCCCAGCTGGTTTGGTAACATCTACCCCCGACGCATCATGCAGGTACCACATAGTAATCAATTGATGGGGATTAGACAAGCGGTCACACCATACCTGTTTTGGCCGATGCAGCACCTCCATCTAATAAGCCCAAGCCTCTCCAACAGTACGAATTCGAGGCTCGACCCAGAGGAATACATGGAAGGCAAAGCCAACGAGAGGCAGAGGATGAATGGATAATGTAATGCATGAGCATGATCCCTCATCATCCACGTCTCCTTGCGCCTGTGAGCATCTTTGTTCGGCAAAACCATTATTCATTCAATCACCAAACACCACGCCGTACCAGTCTTGTTCACAAGTCAGCTGCTGCTGGGTGGCACAGCAACAGCGGCCATGAACTCCACAGTGTAGATGCCTAGGTAGGAACAATTCAGAGTTGGATGAAGCAGGTGGCTGGGAAAGCAACAGAAAAAAGGTAGGGATGGCTTTCCTTGAACAGAGAAATGAGAGAAGCTTTTCAACTTCTGGGAGATCCCCAGGACCTTGGTTCTGAAACCACTTTCAAATTTACAACCAGTTAAAAACAATTACAAGCGAATTTTGGATCCTCGGAGGAAAAAAAAAACAAATTCGAGGTCCATGGAGGTTCATGGACAAAGAACATGTGAAAATGCAGCGTACATGTTGCTACATCTGCAATCTGCAAGACAATAGTCGACCACTTGTCAGGGTCTCGTCTAGTTCTTTCCTCCGGTCAGATTATATTAACAAGGGGAGCTGCCATGGCAGACCTTTGCTCCCAACAGCTTGGGCAGAGATGGACGCCAACAAGACCCCAAATTGACAAATATGGTTGCCATTGCCAAGTTGACACGAGATGGAAAAGGAGAAGATAAAGAAATCCAATAATCATGTCGTCGTCTACTCGTGCTGATCCAGCTGAAGATCCTGTCTGAGCAGAGGCCCAGGCAAGGCACGCTCCAGGACATGGACGCCCAACAGTGGCAGCAACAATATCAGGCTTTCAGAGATTCAGTCGTGCATCACGTTTCCAGACAGTTCACTGACAGGCGCCTGTCCCGGGGACCGACGGCTGCCTGCCGGAGACGACGGTCCCGATCGGCGTAGCAAGGCCACAACAATGCTGGGGCTCTCCTCTGGCTCCGGGCAAGCTGAAAATAGGCAGCGTTAAAGCCGAGCGCCCTGGCAATGAGCCCTACCAAAGATGCCCATTAGTGTGCCCATTAGTGTTTGCCATGTATAAATCGCTTTCCATCCAACAGCAACTGCACAATTGCAGTGATCCACAGCACCAGCAGCCAAAAGGAAGTCGAGTCGAGCTCGAGTTAGATGATTGGATGAGCTCTAAGACAACTAAGGGAGATAGATCTAGCTCGTAGACATGATATTATCAAGTGTAGGATCCGTTGCTGTGGATCGACATTGAGGTGGGCAATGGCTGCACTGCTGGGCATCTCTTGCTGGTGGCAGGAGCCAGGAGGCCTGTGTTCGCACATAGCACCGAAAGGTGAATAGGGTCAGGTGGAGGTGTGGGGGGCAAAATGCGCAGAACTAGGGTCGGACTTATGAACTGAAACCGATTATTCGTGGAAATTCATGTTTGGTCACTTCAGTCGAGGATAACAATTATATGGGTACCAATCAACCATCTTTGGACACCAAGAACACTGATTTTCTTAGGCTGAGCAAAACCTGTAAACACAATGCTGCTTGGTTTTTAGCATCTGTGCACATGTAAGGCTTCTGCTCCGTGGCCCGTTCTACGTACAGTCAAAACAGCAGTCCTTGCTGGCAGGAAGTTGAAATTGAAACAAGCCTAAATGATTTAAGTACTCCAAGTCAGTGCAACCGACCAACTGTGCAGTGCAGGTGATGAACACTACAGAATTTCAAATAAAAGGAAATAAAAACATCACCAGGTGACATGAGGTAAATCGCTGCCCGAAACAATTCCTCTGAAGGTGCTTATCATTGGATAAAATGTTGTGTGTGACGGTGAGAAAATTAGAGAAAATGGTAGAGAATAGTGAAGCATGCTCGTATGATACAAAATTACAACTAATAAGAGAATAGTATCAAACTTCGATTATGTTGGACAGAGTAATAGTTTATGTTCCCATTACCAATGGCGAATGCAAAAAATGGATTACTTTAACTCAACATATAAAGGATTTACAGGAGAGAACAAACCACTTGATGTTTGCTATGAAATATAAACATATGCTCACACCACCACCCTACTATTCCCACTAAGGCAGCAAAACCTGCTTAAATTATCATACCTTGAATTAAAGAAGAAAAGAAAACAGTGGCTTCTATATCCATACGTGCTCCCTGCGGTACTCTCGTACAATGACTGGTACACTAGTAGGTGGGAGCTGTGACAGAAAAATATGTTATCAATTCGATGGATCAAATGGCACACAGTTCAACTTAAATATTGCAAAGAAAACAATATGAAGATATTTTATCACTAGGTTACCTGCTTGCAATAGAAATTTTAACATAATAAATGTGTCCGAATAGTTATGGCCTTATGGGCAAAAAGGCATCCTAAGAAAATAGAGTAAAACCGGGCATGCTAGTCTACTAAATAGACTAGTAATGCTTTCATAATGGAGGAATGACAACTAATGTAAGTAAATAGATTCGAATATGTTCTCCACATCAGTCTTGATCACCACTCATGCAGTACGAAGCATGCATCATAAAACATAATAGTGCATCTATATTTTCAAAATGTAAGGGAAAAACACATCGCTCAGTAAATAATAGTAGTAAACTACCGACGCTACAGCAGGGTTGCAACAACCAGAATATGTGTGTTTGTAGGAAGGGTACCACATCGTAACTAATTAGCATCTTCGCATGCACCTGATTAACTGGAACTCGACATATGATTATACATTTCATAATGGCAAATTTTAATGTGGGGCTTATACTTCATCCATATGATGCACATTGTGTACAGCACAAGACAATGCAATCAACTAACTAAATGTGATTAGCAAGTAAAAATAATCAGTTGAAGAAATTAATGGAAAAGGGACTGTTATTATTATGGCTAACATTATGAGGTTGTGTTCAAAAGGAGAGACAAATTTGCAGCTCAAATCTGTAAAATCAAAGTGTTTCAAAAAAAAATCCCCTTTCCAGTTGACAGCTTGTTCAGAATACGGTAAAAGGAACATCACACTGAACTGCTAGAACTTAGAAGCATTAAGCTGGCTGCAATTAGAATGAATGTAATACAATTTGCTTGTAAACACAAAGAGTTAAATGAGAAGCTGAAGCACATCTTACCATTCCATAATCTGTTATGAGCATTGAAACATAATCAGAAGGGGTGATGTCATACCTGCAGGTTCATGAATTAATTTGATTATACGCATATTAAGAAAGGATTATGAACTACAGCACTGCACGAAAAAACAGACATACTTAAGATTCAGAATATGAAGATTTTCGTTCTCAGCCCAGTTTTTGAGATTACTCAAACTTTCACCCCTGGGAACTCTTGAAATAGCATCTGGGTCACCTGAGTAGATAGCATATCATGTCTCATGCAGTTCCTTACCAGTAGACTAATCAAATAATAACTTTTAGTAAAAACAGCAACAATTGCATACCAAGTTCATTGAAGCATATAGAATCAAGTTGAACCCTCTCATGAAACTTGTATGCCTCACAACACATTAGAACAGGAACTCCAAAAGCATGTGCAACCATAGCTACAGAAGCTGTCCCGACTCTGGAGTAGACAGTACCATTTGATAATACTGAAGAGGCGCCCAAAAACACTCTTGTAGCCTCATGCATGATGTATGATACAGCATTTATGTGTGTGTATGTGCAGCTAATACCCTTGGCAACTAATCTGCGCAATAATCCTTGTCCCTCAAGGTTTGGACGAGAATCTACCACCACAACACGAAATTTCTTTCCAAGTTCATGAGCATGGTCAAAAATCATTTCGACGACAGAGGGTGACCCATATGTCAATAGCACATCATCATCTCTGATTTTTGTGACAGCATGACTAACAATGACCTTGCCTGCAACTATTATCTTCTCACTTATAAAGCGATCGATGTCAGATTGAAGACTAGCTTTAGCTTCTGACTCTGACAATGCAAGTGGTAGCTTGGTAATCCTGTTCTTCAAAAATCTAATAGCATTACCCATGCTGATTGAAAGAGGCCTGCACTCAATGAGAAATGACACGTAGCTACTGATTTTAGCAGTAAGATCTCTACTGAGAATTTTTTCTGCAGGCGTGGAGTAATCATTTATTGCCTCTCTGAATGCAAGAAGCATTGCTATGCAACGAGCGTTGCCACCAGATATGTCACCAGACAAATATTGAAGACCAACCTGAAACATATCCCGGGGGCATAAGCTACTTGGTGTTCACCATAACAACAAACAATTAAACAGTCCTATCAGATAAGTACTCTACTCAAATACATATGAAAAGAAAAAGAAAATTCTGCTTACACCTATCTGTTTCATGTCAGTTCTATTGTCCACAGAATCAGCAACGTAGGATGGAATTAATCACCATTTCAAGGTTTCTCACTATATTCTTTATTTTTAATTTATTTGAAGAGAACTATTTACAGTGTATTGGTAGAATTGTAGTTAGAGTTAATAATTACCTTATACACAGAAGGATGCATTAGATCAGGTTGAAAAAATTTGGACTCAAGGTCAGGAAGCTGAGTGCCATGTGCATATTGAGGCAGATGTCTGAACAGTTCAACTCTGTTTTGAGCTTCTGATTGGTTCACAACTGAACGCTTTTTTGCTTTTACCACCCGGTGTACATCATCAAATTGCATACGGGGTTGAGGAAGATCTTTTTTTCTATCTTTGTCAGGTGGGCATTCATCCGTCTTTTTATCAGAAGCAACTGGAGGGTTAACTTGGGTCACGTCTTTCTTTAGAGATGCCTTTCCTGCCTTAGGTTGCTTTGATATTTTGGTGTTCACATCTGACTCCTTGGCTGTTGATTTTAAACCTGCAATTTTCACAGAGAGACATAAAGTTCATTTCTGCAAACAGGCCAGGTGAGTCACTCTGAATCCGAATTAGAACCATAGCACGCAGCCCTTCCATCCAAAACAAACTCCTCATTCTTTTCTTCAAGTAAAATACTTCCTTAGTTTTATTTCAAATTTCCATGATAAGCTGGTCCAGGTTAAGTGTCTTATGTGGGTTCTATATATTCACTGTGACAATCAGATAACGTAAATAATGAAAACAAGTTAACTACCTGCCTCCTTTGCAGCAGCTTTGGCGGCACGCTGAGCTTCCTGGATAGCACGTCTCTCTGCTTTAGAGAGCTTTGGTTTCTGTGGAACTGAAGTAGGATCGCCTTCATTCTTTGTTTCAATGAGGTCTCTCTTGTTTGGTTCTGAAACAAATAACAGAAGAAAATTATTCAATTCATGCGCACTAGTAATTCTTGAAATCAAATGCGGATAAAAATGTTATGCACTTTAAAATCTGTAGCAAGCATGTGAATTGTTAACAAATACTACATACTAAACAAAAGGTGGCTGATCATACAACACAAACCATTTTCCACAATACACACTGCACATGCACACAGGCAATATTGCATATTTAAAACAGAACAAATGATTCATAGTCTGTCTTGATAGCTATCAGCAGCGACTATTTGGTAATATATCCCCATCATGATTCATTAAAAACCCGAATGATTGCTTAACATGCATGGAAATTTGGTCTGACTTTCACTACTATCTCTATGACGACCATATCTCTGACTTTAATCTTCATAGGTAACATGATACTAATTTGCCAAACATGCTACTGGCTTTAACAACAGCAAACAGCAACTGTCAGTCAGGCTGAAGCAACTGGGTTTCACCATTGACCAACACAATATACTCCTACAATCATGCTGCCCTGCGTCAGTAACCTTTTTCCCCACACAGGAACCTTGCAATTACTAGTGTTTCGCAGTACAACTATGTATGTAACTGCAAAATGTTGCAAATACCTCCAAAAATGATACAATGATACACAACCCGTCTCAAAAGCATAGGCATGACATGCACCACTATGAT
>NC_028452.1:49234381-49241037 GCF_000263155.2 Setaria italica | reverse complement strand
GGACACGTCGACGTCGTCGTCTTCGTCGTCGTCAAGGTCGGAGACGGCGTCGATGCGGGACGACGAGGGCGGGGGCGGGGAGGACGGCATGAGGGACTCGGACGCGGGGACGGGGACGGGTAGGTGGTCGGGGATGAGCGGGGGCGGGATCATGACGGGGGAGAGCCCGTCGGAGGCCGTCGGCGACGCCGCCGCGGGCGCCGCGGGGACCGGGGCGGCGGCGGGCCCGGGCTCGGCGGAGGTGACGAAGCCCACCTGGCGGAACCGCGGCTCCACCCCGCCCGACGAGGAGCGCGGCGGCGGGCGGCGGATGTCCATCGCCGCCGGCGCGCCTGGTGGGAGTGGGGGAGATGAGGTGACGGCGGCGAGGGTTTGGTCGCCGGGGTTTGCGCGCGATGGCACGGCTGCGGGGCGGGGCGGAGGCGACGACTTGCGTTGCGTGCGAGGAGAAAACCGGCGGCGGGGGAACTGGGTGGGGAAACGAGGCGAGATCGTGCGGCGTCGGGATCCTCTGCGGGCGGGAGTGGACGGCGGGATCGTCGTCGTGTCTCGTGCCGCGCGCGCTGTGCCTCGCCGTGGTCCGCGCCGCGGGCGTGCTGGGCCGTGTGGGCGCGCGAGGAGAGCGATTCGACGGCCCAGTAGCGTGCGAGTACGATGACGGACGACGGATGGGGATGGGGGAGCAGGCCTTACATCATTGTAGCCCAGTGAGTTGCCTGCCGCTGAAGGAGAGTAAGCAGTAAAAGGCAGGCCCAATCTTAGAGCCCACCCTATCATAATACGCAGCAGCGATCCATTTCCACACATTGCAGCCCACTTGCACATGATTGTAGTGTAGCACAGTGATCTGTATAAGTAGTTCCACACCAATTACGAGGACCTGTTTGGTAGAGTTCCATCTAATTCTGATTATCTATGAAAGCTGATTCTCTAAGAGAAATAATTTTGTGGTTAAAAGTGATTCTCTTTGATTCTCTAGCATAATAAACTCTTAAAATCAGGATGGAGAATCACGTTACAGAATTAAGAGAAGCTACTTTTTTCAGCTCTCAACCTCTTAGTTCATTTCAGATAATCACTTTCTAAAATCAGCAGAGAATAACTTCTTTTTAAAAAACTGTTTAGCAGAGCTCCTGCTAGAATCAGCAGAGAATCAGCTTTGAGAGCTCTGCTAAACGCACCCTGAGAGCAATTTGGCGGCATCGGCTTGCGATCTGATCCAAGGGTCTGCAATGCATGGCATGAACAAAAACAATGGACCAGCTTGGAGGTCGGTCAATGCTGACTGGCCAACAGTCCCAGCTGCGCGCATAATTGGTGTCACAAAGAGACACTAGTGGTGGCTGGAGACGACGGTGCGGTGCTCCGTATCATTGGCGCGCGCGACATGAGCTCAGGCCTCAGGAGCTCCAGTGACCTATGCATAGCAGAGCAAGCTATCACCGGCAGGGCCGCCGTACGTCCTGCAAAGTCGTCTGGGCCCTCTTGGCATAAACTAAACAGAGATCGACTGACCTATCCATCAGCCTTTAACACTCCTCCTCGGTATCTACGCTACCGTGCGTACCTATTGTCACCTTTTCACGCTGACTATGGTGTGCCGAAAGGCTCTATGGCTGGCAGCGTAGCACGTACGAGCCAATGGGATGCATGCATGCACGTACTTGCACAGTGCAGCAACTGCCGGCCGAGGCTTATCCACTTCTTATCTCTACACATGTTTGCGCCGGCCGATGAGGGCTCGCACTCGATGGATCGTACGTGCATGCATGCATGATGGACCGAGACCGGAGACATATGATGCCATTGCCATGGCCGAAAGCCTGGGCGAGCAGAGCACGATCGACGATCGACCAGCTGGCCGGGCGGGTCCAAATGGATATTTTCTCGACACGACTCGAAAGAGGATGAAGGTGCATTCATTCATCGGCCAAGCTAGCACATGCCGGCCCGGCAGGACACCGCCTTATCCACAACAGTACGTGGCATGGTAGATGCACACAGCAACATGACGCATGCCCCCCGGCCGACACGTGCGTACGTGGCAACCTCCGCTCCGCAGGCACTGCGCGCGCCTGCCTGCTGGTGTACGTACAGTACATGTGTGATGGTTGATGGTTTCAGAGTTTCAGGTCAGGCCGACACCGCCTTATCCACAACACTCAACAGGCGAGTAGGCGACGCACATTTGGAAGGACGTCCGACGTCGTGCCTGCATGGCCCATGCAACGCACGCGCGCACTGCGCCTAACGTACGTCCACGCGGCCCGTGCCTGATGCTACAGCTCGCCACATCTTTTAACTTCTCAGCTTTATTTCGGTCGTCGTGCGCTGCATGTGGGTTCTGCGACCGTGCGCTGCCACGTGGCACTTGATTATCGATGATCGGGTTAAACACCATGCACGGGTGACGGGACGGCCCCAGCCCACTTTTACTCCGTTCTCTCTCGCACCGTCACGGGCGTTTTTCGTTCCAAATTATTAGTTATTCTACTTTTCTTAAAGAGTCAAATCATTTTATATTTAATCAAAATTAGAGAGGTCACAAATACTTATCATAAAAATATATTTAATGAAAAAACTAATTGTAGTTATTTGGTATCACGAATGTTAGTGTTTTATTATATAAATGCTAAGTCGCTGGATATTTTCAGCTTTTGATCGCGTGCGTCGCCCGTGCGTGCAACTGTTCAAAGCCACGTGGCATCACCCCACCGACCGATGATCGGTGCACACCATATGTACGAAGTGACGCGGCGGTGGGGACACAAGCCACCAGTGCACCTCCTCGATCGGTCTGCACTACTGGGAGTCTAGGACACTGCTATCCTAGCATATGTGTGTACCTGAACTGAACGTACTCCTTATGTGATTGGAGGTGCCATCGATGATATCCACATCCATTATTATCAGCTAGATAGACACGGCTAGCTTTTATTTTATTTGTGCATGTTATCATACTATGTACCATGTGAGAGTTTTCTTTGGCACGAACGCACATGTGCACTAATGCTTTGCAGGGCCATCATATATGTGCATCAGTGCATGCAGGACGCGTTCGTCGCTAGCTAGCTGCAGCACCTGCTGCAGGGTTACCAATAATGGGCGCAGACAAAGTGCAAGTTAGATGTTTGTACCAACAACTACGGTTGTTAATTAACTGCTTGTTAATAAGCGTGGATATTGCCGTTACGCACTGTGGGCTAGCTAACACACGCTGCGTTAGATATCGATATTCAGCTTTGGAATTAGGAATTGGTATTGGCTAACTCCAATACCTACCATTTGGATGGTTTGGAATTTGGAATTGGAAATCAAACTCAATGCCAATCGGTATTCACTGCACCTGCAGCTCGTCACCCTCAATACCGAGCCCTGCCCCTCCATTTTGCGCTAAATTCACCTCCCCCTCAAAAAGAAACAGTTGTACCTCCTCTGATCCGCTCTTCCGACACCCGCCGTAGTCGCCCCTTCTCTTCTTCCTCACCGGCAGCGGCTCCTTCTCTTCTCCCTTGCCGGCGGCGGTGGCCCCCTTCCCTTCTCCCTCGCTGGCGGCACCCCTTCTCTTCTCCCTCGCCGGCAGCGACGCCTCCTTCTCTTCTCCCTCTGTCGGGGATAGATCCCCAGTACCCACAAGAAAGAAAGAAGACGAACTCCTAATAGAATTCCTTTGTAATCCTACTAGGACTCATACCATGTAATTCTACTAGAACTCCTCCTTATAACCGACTAATAATCCCGCCCCCTGAAGTATATAAAATAGGGCAGGGGTACCTAGATCGGCAGAACCACAACAGAGGACCAAATCCTCAACACCAAACAACACCCAAGCGTAGGGCGCAATATACAACACCCCAAACAGGATGTAGCGTATTACGCTACTCTAGCGACCTGAACCTGTATAAATCCGTGTCTTGTGTCCTCGCTTTTACCTTCGAGTTCCAGGTTCGGCAATCCCCCACCAACCAATCTACTGCCTCGAGATACCCCTCGGTAGGTTGCGAGGTATAAAACACCGACAGCTGGCGCACCAGGTAGAGGTGATTGTTGAAATCATCGGGCGAGCTTGAAGGACCTCATCTTCAAAATCAATCTACTCCACGAGAAGCAAGTCGCCGAGTTCCAATTCAAAGCAGAGTCGAGAAGCTTGGGAAAACAATTGGATCACATGCAATTTCATCCGCAAAAGCCACCAGTCCCTGTCCAAGTTGAATCTGACAAGGCGGGCGGGCACTGCGTCAATCTTTTGCGGTGTCATGCGAACACGGGGCGCGTCACGCCGAGACGGAATCCAAAACGGAGTCTCGATGTGCTCCGTGTCCCGGGTTAAGACGGAGTCCGAATCAGAGCCGAACCACAAGCATCAAGTAACAGCACACGTATCAAGATGGGACAAAGCATCGAACTCTGTTGTGGCTGGAAATTCAATTCAACCAAAATTACTACACGGACAAGGAAGATGTACCAGAGAAGCTGCCATGTACACCAAGCCGACACGCCAGCGACAACCTCAACTACTTCGACTACTCTTCTTGACTAGAAAATTAGTCACGACAGACTTTACACTGTCGACAACTAGTCGGAATCAACCTACTAGGACTCATACCCATGTAATCCTATTAGGACTCCTCCTTGTAACCGACTAGTTATCCCACCCCCTGGAGTATATAAAGGGGGACAGGGGTACCTAGATCGACAGAAACACAGCAGAGGACCAAATCATCAACACCAAATAACACACAAGCGTAGGGCGCAATATACAACACCCCAAATAGGACGTAAAGTATTACACTACTCTGGCTGCCTGAACCTGTATAACTCTGTGTCTTGTGTCCTCACTTTTACCTTCGAGTTCTAGCTTCGGCGATCCCCCACTAACCAATCTACTATCTCGGGATACCCCTCGGTAGGTTGCCGGGTATAAAACACCGACACCCTCGCCGGCGGTGGTGCCTCCTTCTCTTCTCCCTCACCAGCGGCGTCGGCCCCCTTCTCTTCTCCCTCGCCGGCAGTGGCTCCCCTTATCTTCTTCCTCGCTGCCACTGGCGGCGACCCCCTCTCTTCTTCCTCGCCGGTGGCGGCATCTTTTTTCTCTTCTCCCTTGATGGTGGCAGGGCTCTTCTCTTCTCCCTCACTGGTGGCGGCCCGCTTCTGATCTCATCTCCCTCGCTGGCAGCAGGCCCCCTTATCTTCTCCCTCGCGCAGATCCATGGGCGGTGGATCCAGGCGTCAAAGCTGTGGAGCTCAGCTCCCCTCCATGCTACTTCACGAGTTGTTCCTCAACGGGCACCACCAGCTGGGCGACGAGGTGAGCGGTGGGCAAGAGGAGAACCCCATGCACGACGGCAATGGCGAGGGGTCGCCGTACTTGCACAGTTGCACTTGGAGTAGTGGCTGTCGTCCATGATGGATGGTACAACTTTTGTACATCCAAACATGAATTGAATTGCGATGCTTCTTAAGATTCCAACAGCCAATTCGATGACATCCAAACAACAGAATTTGAATTGCATTACATTTCAATACCATAACTGATTTGGTATTGAATCCAATTCAATTCCATACCCTCCAATATCGACATCCAAACGGAGGCTATAGCGTCAGCCCAGCAGGCCCGCTAGCTTTGCCAATCTCTCTCTCCAAGAGCGAGATGGACGCTCCACCAACAGCTCACTCAAAAAGCATATTGACAACGTGATAATAATGTGCGCCATGTATATATTCCCACATGAAACAAGTGCACCCGTCCGTACATGCACAAATATCTCCCATATATTCAATTCGTCAAAAGTTCGCATCCAATTAAATCGACTGATGATACTAACATATGTAGTGTTCTTGTACTCGTTCGTACTTGGTGCCAAAAATTTCAAGGTCGGCGCTCGGCGCGTTCCGTTGGTTCGTTCGTCCGTGTATATCGAGTTATTTGGTGGCGGCGCGGCCGGCCGGAGGAGTCTGCTGAGACGCCGCCCCGGGCATCACCGACCATGCCGGCCGTACGTGCGTGCGGCGCCGCGTGGGGCCAGGGGCCAGCGGCGTCGTCGGTTGCAGGCGTCGCTGCCGTCGTGTGGGCCTATCTAGCTAGCAGAAGAAGGGATCGAAAGCGGGGAGGTCGTGGGCCGGCCGGGCCGAGTGAACTTCCCGTTCCGTCGAATGGGAGGCATCTGGGCCCACCCCACGCGAGTTAAACATGCATGCAGACGCCGCAGGTGCATGCATGAACGGAAAAGAAAAAATACATGACGACACGTCTGGGTCACCATGATGCGTCATGCGTGCACGGTGCACGAATAATAATAATAATATAATATACCTGAAGAAGATATCCGGAGCGGCAGAAAATAGCATCGTGGCACGTTTCCAACGAGTGGGCAGGTCGGGATTGCTGAGCGCATGCATTACGTACGTGCGTGCTCGTATGTTCCCCTTGTTTGCTCGTATACGTTTTACCTTCCTGCGTCGCGTTGACCCGTTTAGTCAGTCTAGGGTTTGGCTTGTCCTTCCCAGTAAGTGATGCGTCCATCATGTTGACCCGTTTAGTTTTTTTTTTACTAGGGTTTGACTTGTCTACTCTACCTGCAGGGCTATCTGCTGCGTACAATAAAGTATCGGACCGCGAGAGATCGAGTCGATCGACGTGGTCTACGCTCCGGTCA